>NC_053023.1:650914179-651055345 GCF_003073215.2 Triticum urartu | reverse complement strand
AGCTCGTCCTTCTGCAGCTAAGGATACCAGTAGGGTCGTACTGCCACCGGTGCCGAGCCCGGCAGAAGATGAATACGGTGGTCGTAGACCCGGGCTGGCAGAAGGCCCTGCAGCTCATCGAAGAGGTCCCTGTGCTGCTGTAGGAGGTGATCCAACAGGGGATGCTCCGCCTCGGTGGTGGTCGCGGCCATTTGGAGCTGGGGCGTCGCTTGTGAGGCGCCCCCAACGCCCTCCCACCGGACATGGTGGCTGAGACGCCAGAAGGTCATCGTCAAGGCGTCGAAGTCCCAGCGGATGGGGCCGAAAGTCCGCAAAAATTTGACGCCGAGTATGAAGTTGAAGCAGCCCAAGTCGATGCCGACATACGTGATGGTGAAGTGCTCGTCGCCGATGGTGATGGGCACGTTCCGTGCCAGCCCATGGCACCGGAGGCGGTCGCCGTTAGCCACGGTGACCCGAAGTTGCTCCCCGCCCGTCGGCTGAAGCGCTAAGCGCCGCATGGTAGCCTCAAGCAGGAAGTGTTGGGGAACGTTGCAGAAAACAAAAATTTTCCTACGGTTTCACCAAGATCCATCTATGAGTTCATCTAGCAACGAGTGATTGGATTGCATCTACATACCTTTGTAGATCACGCGCGAAAGCATTCAAAGAACGGGGATGAGGAAGTCGTACTCGACGTGATCCAAATCACCGGAGATCCTAGCGCCGAATGGACGGCACCTCCGTGTTCAACACACATACGGTTAGCGTGACGTCTCCTCCTTCTTGATCCAACAAGGGGGGAGGAGAGGTTGATGAAGATCCAGCAGCACGACGGCGTGGTGGTGGATGCAGGGGGGAGAAAGTCTCATTGTAGTCAACCCCTTGAACTTGTCGATAACCCTTAGCGACAAGCCGAGCTTTATAGATGGTCACATTACCATCCGCGTCTGTCTTCTTCTTAAAGATCCATTTATTTTCTATGGCTCGCCGCTCAACGGGCAAGTCAGTCAAAGTCCATACTTCGTTTTCATACATGGATCCTATCTCGGATTTCATGGCTTCCAGCCATTTGTCGGAATCCGGGCCCGCCATTGCTTCTTCATAGATCGAAGGTTCACCGTTGTCTAACAACATGATTTCCAAGACAGGGTTGTCATACCACTCTGGTGCGGAACGTGTCCTTGTGGACCTACGAAGTTCAGTAGCAACTTGATCTGAAGTTTCATGATCATCATCATTAACTTCCTCTCTAGTCGGTGCAGGCACCTCAGGAACATTTTCTTGAGTTGCGCCATTTTCCGGTTCAAGAGGTAATACTTCATCAAGTTCTACTTTCCTCCCACTTACTTCTTTCGAGAGAAACTCCTTCTCTAGAAAGGATCCATTCTTGGCAACAAAGATCTTGCCTTCGGATCTGAGGTAGAAGGTATACCCAATAGTTTCTTTAGGGTATCCTATGAAGACACATTTTTCCGACTTGGGTTCGAGCTTTTCAGGTTGAAGTTTCTTGACATAAGCATCGCATCCCCAAACTTTTAGAAACGACAGCTTAGGTTTCTTCCCAAACCATAACTCATACGGTGTCGTCTCAACGGATTTTGACGGAGCCCTATTTAAAGTGAATGCGGCAGTCTCTAAAGCATAGCCCCAAAATGATAGCGGTAAATCGGTAAGAGACATCATAGATCGCACCATATCTAATAGAGTGCGATTACGACGTTCGGACACACCATTACGCTGAGGTGTTCCAGGCGGCGTGAGTTGTGAAACTATTCCACATTCAAAGGTCTCAGACTTGTGTTTCATTAAGTAGACATACCCATATCTACTCAAGTCATCAGTGAGGGTGAGAACATAATGATAACCACCGCGAGCCTCAACACTCATTGGACCGCACACATAAGTATGTATGATTTCCAATAAGTTGGTTGCTCGCTCCATTGTTCCTGAGAACGGAGTCTTGGTCATTTTACCCATGAGGCATGGTTCGCATGTGTCAAATGATTCGTAATCAAGAGACTCTAAAAGTCCATCTGCATGGAGCTTCTTCATGCGTTTGACACCTATGTGACCAAGGCGGCAGTGCACAAGTATGTGGGACTATCATTATCAACCTTACATCTTTTGGTACTCACACTATGAATATGTGTAGCATTATGCTCGAGATTCATTAAGAATAAACCATTCACCATCGGAGCATGACCATAAAACATATCTCTCATATAAATAGAACAACCATTATTCTCGGATTTAAATGAGTAGCCATCTCGTATTAAACGAGATCCTAATACAATGTTCATGCTCAAACTTGGCACTAAATAACAATTATTGAGGTTCAAAACTAATCCCGTAGGTAAATGTAGAGGTAGCGTGGCGGCGATCACATCGACCTTGGAACCATTCCCGACGCGCATCGTCACCTCGTCCTTCGCCAGTCTCAGCTTATTCCGCAGCTCCTGCTTTGAGTTACAAATGTGAGCAACTGCACCGGTATCAAATACCCAGGAGCTACTACGAGTACTAGTAAGGTACACATCAATTACATGTATATCACATATACCTTTCGTTTTGCCGGCCTTCTTGTCCGCTAAGTATTTGGGGCAGTTCCATTTCCAGTGACCACTTTCCTTGCAATAAAAGCACTCAGTCTCGGGCTTGGGTCCATTCTTTGGCTTCTTCCCGGCAGCTTGCTTGCCGGGCGCGGCAACTCCCTTGCCGTCCTTCTTGAAGTTCTTCTTACCCTTGCCTTTCTTGAACTTAGTGGTTTTATTCACCATCAACACTTGATGTTCCTTTTTGACTTCTACCTCTGCTGATTTCAGCATTGCAAATACTTCAGGAATGGTCTTTTCCATCCCCTGCATATTGAAGTTCATCACAAAGCTCTTGTAGCTCGGTGGAAGCGACTGAAGGATTCTGTCAATGACCGCGTCATCCGGGAGATTAACTCCCAGCTGAGTCAAGCGGTTATGTAACCCAGACATAGTGAGTATGTGCTCACTGACAGAACTATTTTCCTCCATCTTACAGCTGAAGAACTTGTCGGAGACTTCATATCTCTCGACCCGGGCATGAGCTTGAAAAACCATTTTCAGCTCTTCGAACATCTCATATGCTCCGTGTCTCTCAAAACGCTTTTGGAGCCCCAGTTCTAAGCTGTAAAGCATGCCGCACTGAACGAGGGAGTAATCATCGGTACGTGTCTGCCAAGCGTTCATAACATCTTGTTCTGCAGGGAGAACAGGTGTGTCACCTAGCGGTGCTTGTAGGACATAATCTTTCTTGGCAGCTATGAGGATGATCCTCAGGTTTCGGACCCAGTCTGTGTAGTTGCTGCCATCGTCTTTCAGCTTGGTTTTCTCTAGGAACGCGTTGAAGTTGAGGACAACATTGGCCATTTGATCTACAATACATGTTTGTAAAGATTTTAGACTAAGTTCATGATAATTAAGTTCATCTAAATCAAATTATTCAATGAACTCCCACTCAGATAGACATCCCTCCAGTCATCTAAGTATAACATGATCCGAGTTAACTAGGCCGTGTCCGATCATCACGTGAGACGGACCAGCCAACATCGGTGAACATCTTCATGTTGATCGTATCTTCTATACGACTCATGCTCGACCTTTCGGTCTTCTGTGTTCCGAGGCCATGTCTGTACATGCTAGGCTCGTCAAGTCAACCTAAGTGTTTGCATGTGTAAATCTGTCTTACACCCGTTGTATGTGAACGTTGGAATCTATCACACCCGATCATCACGTGGTGCTTCAAAACAACAAACTGTCGCAACGGTGCACAGTTAGGGGGAACACTTTCTTGAAATTATTATGAGGGATCATCTTATTTACTACCGTCGTTCTAAGTAAACAAGATGCAAAAACATGATAAACATCACATGCAATCAAATAATAATAGTGACATGATATGGCCAATATCACATAGCTCCTTTGATCTCCATCTTGGGGCTCCATGATCATCTTGTCACCGGCATGACACCATGATCTCCATCATCATGATCTCCATCATCGTGTCTCCATGAAGTTGCTCGCCAACTATTACTTCTACTACTATGGCTAACACGTTTAGCAATAAAGTAAAGTAATTTACATGGCGTTTCTCAATGACACGCAGGTCATACAAAAAATAAAGACAACTCCTATGGCTCCTGCCGGTTGTCATACTCATCGACATGCAAGTCGTGATTCCTATTACAAGAACATGATCTCATACATCACATATATATCATTCATCATTCATCACAACTTTGGCCATATCACATCACAAAACATTTGCTACAAAAACAAGTTAGACGTCCTCTAATTGTTGTTGCAAGTTTTACGTGGCTGCAATAGGGTTCTAGCAAGAACGTTTTCTTACCTACGTGAAAGCCACAACGTGATTTGTCAACTTCTATTTACCCTTCATAAGGACCCTTTTCATCGAATCCGCTCCAACTAAAGTGGGAGAGACAGACACCCGCCAGCCACCTTATGCAACTAGTGCATGTCAGTCGGTGGAACCGGTCTCACGTAAGCGTACGTGTAAGGTTGGTCCGGGCCGCTTCATCCCACAATACTGCTGAAGCAAAATAAGACTAGTAGCGGCAAGAAAGTTGACAACATCTACGCCCACAACAAATTGTGTTCTACTCGTGCAAAGAGAACTACGCATAGACCTAGCTCATGATGCCACTGTTGGGGAACGTTGCAGAAAACAAAAATTTTCCTACGGTTTCACCAAGATCCATCTATGAGTTCATCTAGCAACGAGTGATCGGATTGCATCTACATACCTTTGTAGATCACGCGCGGAAGCGTTCAAAGAACGGGGATGAGGAAGTCATACTCGACGTGATCCAAATCACCAGATATCCTAGCGCCGAACGGACGGCACCTCCGTGTTCAACACACGTACGGTCAGCGTGACGTCTCCTCCTTCTTGATCCAACAAGGGGGGAGGAGAGGTTGATGAAGATCCAGCAGCACGACGGCGTGGTGGTGGATGCAGGGGTCACCGCAGCAGGGCTTCACCGTTCTACTGCGAGAGGGAGAGGTGTAGCAGGGGAGAAGGAGGCGCCAAGACTCAAGGGTGTGGCTGCCCCTCCCTCCCCCCTTTATATAGGCTCCCCTAGGGGGGGCGCCGGCCCTAGGAGATGGGATCTCCTAGGGGGGCGGCGGCCAAGGGTGGAGTAGCCCCCAAGGCAAGTGGGGTGCCCCCCATCCTAGGGTTCCCAACCCTAGGCGCATGGCATGGGCCAAGGGGGGCACACCAGCCCACTATGGGCTGGTTCCCCTCCCCACTTTGGCCCATGGGGCCCTCCGGGATGGGTGGCCTCACCCGGTGGACCCCCGGGACCCTTCCGGTGGTCCCGGTACAATACCGATGACCCCCGAAACTCTCCCGATGGCCGAAACTGCACTTCCTATATATAATTCTTCACCTCCGGACCATTCCGGAACTCCTCGTGACGTCCGGGATCTTATCCTGGACTCCGAACAACTTTCGGGTTACTGCATATTATATCTCTACAACCCTAGCGTCACCGAACCTTAAGTATGTAGACCCTACGGGTTCGGGAGACATGTAGACATGACCGAGATGGCTCTCCGGTTAATAACCAACAGTGGGATCTGGATACCCATGTTGGCTCCCACATGCTCCTCGATGATCTCATCGGATGAACCACGATGTCGAGGATTCAAGCAACCCCGTATACAATTCCCTTTGTCAATCGGTATGTTACTTGCCCGAGATTCGATCGTCGGTATCCCAATACCTCGTTCAATCTCGTTACCGGCAAGTCACTTTACTCGTACCATAATGCATGATCCCATGACGAGACACTTGGTCACTTTGAGCTCATTGTGATGATGCATTACCGAGTGGGCCCAGAGATACCTCTCCGTTATACGGAGTGACAAATCCCAGTCTTGATCCGTGTCAACCCAACAGATACTTTCGGAGATACCCGTAGTATACCTTTATAGTCACCCAGTTACGTTGTGACGTTTGGTACACCCAAAGCACTCCTACGGCATCCGGGAGTTACACGATCTCATGGTCTAAGGAAAAGATACTTGACATTGGAAAAACTCTAGCAAACGAACTATACGATCTTGTGCTAAGTTTAGGATTGGGTCTTGTCCATCACATCATTCTCCTAATGATGTGATCTCATTATCAATGACATCCAATGTCCATAGTCAGGAAACCATGACTATCTATTGATCAACGAGCTAGTCAACTAGAGGCTTACTAGGGACATGTTGGTGTCTATGTATTCACACATGTATTACGATTTCCGGATAACACAATTATAGCATGAATAAAAGACAATTATCATGAACAAGGAAATATAATAATAATCCTTTTATTATTGCCTCTAGGGCATATTTCCAACAAGAAGTTATGCGTGGAGCCCGTATCCAGGAGTGCCACCAGGCGCTCGCCGTGAATCATCACCGGTAATAGCATAGTCTGCTCGTCACGGATGCCGGCAAGCGCATGGAGCGAGACGATGAGTGTCGTCGCCGGAGCGGGCGTAGGGGCGGCCTCCGCCGTAGCCGGGGGTGGGAAGTCGCCGAGCCCGTCGACGGGTGTGTCCTCCTCGACATAGTCAGTCGTCTCCAAGTAGAAGACGCGCGGGCAGACATGTCTCGGCGCGTAGGGCTCATCGCAGTTAAAGAAAAGCCCCAGGCGTCGGCGCTCGAGCAGCTCAGCCTGGGAGAGCCGATGAAAAGGCCGCGTCGTGGCCGGAGCAGCCGCCGCTGAAGCGGCCGGAGGCAACCGTCCCTGCACAGGTGCTGCCAGAGGCGGTCGGGGGGGGTGCCGGCCCACTCGAGCCGGTGTCGCCTCCTGCAAGGCCTGGGCGCGATGCTCGAAAGCCCGAGCATAGTACATGGCCGTCTGGAGGCCCTGGTGTCCCCGCAGCTCCATGTCGATGTGGATGTGGTCTGGAAGGCCGCCGACGAACAGCTCGGCCCGCTGAAGTGACGTCACACCTAGCGCGTGGCAGGCCAGGGCCTGGAAGCGGTCAGCGAAATCCTGCACTGTGGAGGTGAAGGGAAGGCAGCCCAGCTTCGCCAGGCGGCTCCCGCGGATCGGTGGCCCAAAATGAAGGAGGCAAAGCTCGCGAAAGCGCTCCCACGGGGGCATGCCGCCCTCATACTGCTCGAGGGCGTAATACCATGTCTATGCCGCGCCTCAGAGGTGGTAAGAGGTGAGCCAGGTGCGATCTGATGCAAGTGTGCGCTGCCCGCGGAAGAACTGCTCGCATTGGTTGAGCCAGTTGAGGGGGTCCTTGTACCATCATAAGTGGCGAAGTCAATCTTGGCGAATCATGGCGGCGTCTTACTATGAGCGGCATGGCCGACTGACTCTGATGTGCGGAGCAGCGATGAGGGTGGCGCCCGGTCGGTGGTGGTGCGGCCGGCGTAGGGGCCCACGGAGCCGGACAGGTCGCCGTACTACAGAGTGGCACCGGCGGTTCCCCGGCCTCTGTGTAGACTGGCGGTGGTGACGACCCAGTCAGCCAGGCCGGAATTGGGGACGGTGACGGCGAAAAGCGGACATGCTGGATCGGGTGGCCTCCCGGCGAGGTCAGCCCAGACCCGGTGCTAGGCGGCGGAGCCGCCGACAGCGGCGGCTGCTGCTGGACTGGCGCGGGTGGTGCTGCGAGGGTCGGCTCCGGCCACTGCGACCACTGTGGGGCGGCGGCTGGAGTGGAAGTTGGGGTTGGAGAGACCCGGCGATCGTCGCGGGCGCCGAGTACCACGGCAGGGTAGCCGGCCCAGAAGAGGCGACAGGGGTGGCGGCAGCTCGTACGGGCTGGCCAGGAACAGCCGTATTCCCTGGACTGCGGTGACGAGGTCGTTGAGGACTCCGGTGATTTTCGCCGGGGAGTAGACGGTGTCGGTCGGCGCGGTGGAGGGTGGCGGCGACTGACTCGGTGGAGGTGCCAGTGGTGGAGCCCAGCGGCGCGGTGGGAAGGGCCAGCAGCGTGGTTGTTGGGGATATAACTATTAAGTATGACCCGCCAAGGAGGGGCCGGGTTATACCTATAGCGATTCATGATATGAAGCCCACGAAGATACTAAAGATGGCGGTTCAGAGATAAGGGCCCAAGGCCCAAGGGCGACTTAAGGCCCGTAGGAGTAAACCACCACATATGTAAAGACTTGTATTGTAAGGCATGTATAGATAGTCACCGAGCCGGACACGTTGTCTATGAGCCGGCCAAGACTCTGTGAGCCGCTGGGCGTCAACCTGTGTATATAAAGGGCCGACCTGGCGGCGGTTCAGGGCAAGAGAAAACAGATCGAAAGCTAGGTCAAGCGGATTCACTCCCTGGTAATCGAGACATAAGCAATACCACCTCAAACTGGATTAGGCCTTTACCTTCACCGCAAGGGGCCGAACTAGTATAAACTCCTGTGTTCTTTGTCCCGTTTAACCCCTTTAAGCTAACCAAGTTGCGATGGCTCCATGACTAAGTCCTCACACCAGGACATTTGCCGCGACTATTCCACGACAGTTGGCGCCCACCGTGAGGCCAGCGCATAGTGGTTTCGAGTTCTTAAAGGGCAGCTTCGAAGGGATCAAGGGATACGCTATGGGCCAGATGACCAAGAGCCGTCGCGGCAAGCTCTACATCGACGATGCAGGCTGGGGCCCTGAGGCCGGCTCAATTGAGTATGGGTACTGGTCCCCTTCAGCGAATCCACGTCTTCATCGGCAAGATCGGCGAGCCGGGCCCTTAGCCGGACATCTGCACCGACATCATCGAGACAACTCAGCGTGAGAGACCCGCCCGATCTCAGCCCGCCGTGAAACGTGCCATCGTGGGATTCATCCATGGAGCGGAATTTGATGAAGGATCTATGTCTGGCGGTGAGACGGCCATTTATACTAATGGTGAGTCGTCCACGGGCGAGACTACTTCATTGTATCAACTGCAAGATAACAGGCTTGGGGGCTATTCCAATTGCGACAGTATTTGATCCCTATAAGCCGCCGAACAGGGTCGGGATCTTCATGGCCGGTACACAACCTAGTTAGAACTCTTCAACCGTAGTGGCAATGATCTCCGGGTCAGCAGCAGCGACGACAACCGGGGTAGGAGGCCCTGTGAGCCTGCCGACTCAGGTTTTGACGGATTTAATGGATAAACTGACGGATCTGTTGACAACAGAAGTCAACCCGGCGAATAAAGCTCAGCATAATGTGGAGATTGCAAAGTTACGTGATAAGGTAGCACTAGCCAAGGAAGACCTGGCAGCAGAGAACGTCAGGATAGCCGCACAGCGGGCGGCTCTGGATGCTCTGGCCCAGCGGATTCAGTCAGAGGCTTTCCGGCTTAGGATGGATCAGAATGCTTCAAATGAAATCATGAGGAGAAGACACAAGTCTCGTCTACCTCCGGTTTACGAGGCGAGAAACCTCTTTTGCACACCTGGAGCAGGGACCAGTAACCCTCCGCAGACAAACCGGGTTGTAGCACCTAGGGCCGGAACGCCGGTTCAGCCACGTGTGACGGAGCCACCCCGTTTAAATAATATTCCGCCTCAGTATGTGCCAATACCACCGGGTCATTATTCCAACCCTTTGGATAACATGATCGCTGCGGCAACACGACTAGCGGCTCTCCCAGTCGATGGCGACTCTCCTGCGGCGATTGAGACACAAAGGGCTAGGGAGCTTCTTCAAACTGCATTGGTGCAGCAGGATGCATATTCTTACAGTCGGAATAGGATTCATTCGACCCCTCGCCCAAGCCGGAGTTATAGCAGACACATGGACTCGCCGGCCGTTTCAAGCAATGAACATCGCCGTAACTAGCCACGTGGGCATGATCCGGCGTGTGATGGAGCTCATGACTTGGTCGGTCAGGACAGAGTGCATCAGGAGGCTGAGCAGGCGGCTCACCAGCCCCTTCCGGTTTATCCAACGGCTTCACTAGAGGCAGGCATGACCTCTAAGACTATAGGTGTACCCTGTTTGGTGCCGGCTTTGCGTAATGAGTGTTTGCCCAAGGATTTCAAAGGACCTCACAAGGTGCCTAACTACACAGCCGACTTATCACCTGAGGCGTGGGTTGAGAGTTATGAGATGGCCATGAAATTGCTAGAGGTCAGTGATGCTGCGTGTGCTAAATACTTCACCATGATGCTGGATGGGTTGGCCCGTAGTTGGTTAAAGGGGCTGCCAGCTAATTCCATCGGGTCATGGGCTGAGCTAAAGGCCCGATTTATCCAGAACTTTAAAGACACATGCAAGCAACCCATGTCGATTGTGGACTTATCTGCTTGCGCCCAAGAGGAGGGCGAGTCAACAACCCATTGGGTGCGCCAGGTCAAGGCTATCATACATTCATCTGATAACATCAATGCCAGCTCTGCAGTCTTAATGTTGGAGAAAAATTGCCGTTTTTTGCCTCTTAAGCAGAAGCTGGGGCGGCTCAAGCGCGGTTGCAATGATATGGGGCAGCTAATGGCGGCTCTAATTAAATATGCCGACTCTGATGGTACCAAGGACCCTGAGTCTGATGATGAAAAGACGGGAAAGGGAAAGAAGAGTGGCAACGCCAAGGGGCCGCAACATAACCCGGCGAATCAGGGGTGCAACGGTAAGCGCAAGGCTGATGGTAACTCAGATTTTGTAGCTAATACCAATACGCAGAACAATAATCAGCGTCGTAGGGTGAGGCCGCCTCCTCAGACAGGTGGATCAGGTCCCACTCTTGAGCAGTTGCTGAACGAGCCCTACCCAAAGCATGGTACATAGGAGAGGCCATCCACTCACCTTTGAAAAGATTGTACGATCATGAGGGCTTTTAAAAATTCTAATTCATTCCAAAACCACCATGGGCCGGGCGGCGGCTCAGGTTCTGGTGGCGGCAGTTCTCATGAACCGGGTTACGGAGGTGGCGGCTCTAATTCCGGCTTCCAGGGTCATCAAAATCATCAAGGCAATCAAGGCAGTTACAATCAACAATCCGGCCAGGGGGTCAGCAGCAGCAATCTGGATATCAAAGTCATCCAAAGCAGTTGAATAGTGGGCAGTATCACGTTTTTACCACAAGTTTATGCAAGCAGGACCAAAAGCTCCACAAGAGGGCTGTGAACGCTGTTGAGCCGGCAGTTCCCCATTACTAGCGATGGCTTGAGCAGCGCATTATGTGGAGTCGAGCGAATCACCCGCCCCGGGTTAATAACCCGAGTCACTTGGCTTTGGTGGTGGCGCCTCAAGTTGGTGGATACAAGTTCACTAAGGTACTCATGGATGGAGGTAGCAGCATTAATATCCTTTATTATGAAACTTTCCGTCGCATGGGGTTAACCGATAAAAATCTTAAGCAATCCAATACTGTCTTTCATGGAGTGGTGCCTGGTAAGTCGGCATACCCGACGCAAGATTGAGCTGGAAGTGACCTTCGGAGATGAGCACGGTTCCAGGGCTGAAAAGTTAACCTTTGAGGTAGTCAAGATCAGGAGCCCGTACCACGCTCTGTTTGGACGGCCGGCTTATGCCAAGTTCATGGCACGACTGTTTTATGTTTATTTATAGCTCAAGATGCTGGGTTACAAGGGGACCATCACAGTGCATGTAAGTCGAAAGATAGCTCTGGAGTGTGAAGAAGGTGATGCTGCCTATGCTGAGTCTGTCTGTGCAACAGAGGAATCAAAATTTTACAAGGGTAATGTTGACCTGGCGGATATGATATCTTTGAAAAAGCCAACTACGGAGCATGACCCGGTCTTGAAGTTTAAGTCGGCGGATGATACTAAGCTAGTTGACTTTGTTCCTGGCGACTCATCCAAGCAGTTCAGTATCAGTGCTAACCTGGATTCAAAATAGGAAAGCGCGCTCATCGAGTTCATCCGTGAGAACCGGGACATCTTTGCATGGAAACCTTCTGACATGCCGGTGTACCAAGGGAGCTCGCTGAGCACACTGTTAATATCGATCCGAAGTTTAAGCCGGTCAAGCAATTCCTTCGTCGCTTCAATGAGGAGAGGCGTAAGGCCATTGGTGAAGAAGTGGCCTGGCTCTTGGCGGCTGGGTTCATTGTGGAAGTTTTTCATCCTGAATGGTTGGCTAATCTAGTGTTGGTGCTTAAAAAGAATGGCACTTGGCGTATGTGTGTGGATTACACGGACTTAAACAAGGCTTGTCCGGCTGATCCTTTTGCTCTCCCTCATATTGATCAAATCATTGATGCTACGACGGGTTGTGAGCGTTTGAGTTTTTGGATGCTTATTCTAGTTATCATCAGATCAAGATGACAGTTAAGGACCAGGAGAAGACAGCTTTCATCACTCCCTTTGGAGCCTTCTGCTATGTGTCTATGCCTTTCAGACTCAAGAGTGCCCAGGCGACTTACCAGCGATGTGTGCAGAATTGTCTTCACAATCAGATTGGGCGCAATGTTCATGCTTATGTGGATGATATTGTGGTGAAATCCAGAGAGAAGGAAACTTTGATAGATGATTTGAAGGAAACCTTCGACAATCTCCGGGTCTACAAGATGATGCTTAACCTGGGCAAGTGCATTTTTGGTGTGCCAGCAGGCAAGCTTTTGGGTTTTCTAGTTTCTAACAGAGGCATTAAGGCTAACCCGGAGAAGACCAAGGCCATTACCTCCCTGGCAAAGCCGGCGTGTATCAATGATGTGCAGCGTCTGGCGGGTCGTATTGCTGCCTTAAGCCGGTTCATAAGCCGATTGGGTGAGAAGGCCATACCACTATACCAGATGATGAAGAAAACAGATAACTTCGTCTAGAGTGATGCTGCTAACGACGCGTTTGAAGCTTTGAAGAAACAACTAGCTGAGCCGCCAGTCCTTGCTGCTCCCATTGATAAGGATCCATTGTTGTTATATGTGGCTGCTAACGCCAGGGCTGTCAGCGTAGCTGTTGTGGTGGAACGGAAGGAAGCAAGCAAGGAATATCCAGTTCAACGGCCGGTTTACTATATCAGTGAAGTGCCTATTGAGTCCAAGCAGAGGTATCCACACTGGCAGAAGCTCGTTTATGGGGTGTTTGTCGGCGTTCTGGGAACGGGGGTCCCCAGACTTGCCTGCCTGCGGCCTGTGGCGTGGCTCAAGTGGGGGCCCAGCGTGGCCCATCTTCATCAACACAAGCTCAAGACCCTCACGGGGCGGACGACAGAGAGCTTCCTCAGGAGCGGCCTCATCAGGCAGGCTCGCGAGGAGGCAGAGAGATCAATGCAAGAGTACCTCGCGAGGATCCTGAAGGAAATATGCCCTAGAGGCAATAATAAAGTTATTATTTATTTCCTTATAATCATGATAAATGTTTATTATTCATGCTAGAATTGTATTAACCGGAAACATAATACATGTGTGAATACATAGACAAACAAAGTGTCACTAGTATGCCTCTACTTGACTAGCTCGTTAATCAAAGATGGTTATGTTTCCTAACCATGAACTATGAGTTGTTATTTGACAAACGGGATCACATCATTAAGAGAATGATCTGATTGACATGACCCATTCCATTAGCTTAGCACCCGATCGTTTAGTATGTTGCTATTGCTTTCTTCATGACTTATACATGTTCCTATAACTATGAGATTATGCAACTCCCGTTTACCGGAGGAACACTTTGGGTACTACCAAACGTCACAACGTAACTGGGTGATTATAAAGGAGTACTACAGGTGTCTCCAAAGGTACATGTTGGGTTGGCGTATTTCGAGATTAGGTTTTGTCACTCCGATTGTCGGAGAGGTATCTCTGGGCCCTCTCGGTAATGCACATCACTTAAGCCTTGCAAGCATTGCAACTAAATGAGTTAGTTGCGGGATGATGTATTACAGAACGAGTAAAGAGACTTGCCGGCAACGAGATTGAACTAGGTATTGGAATACCGACGATCGAATCTCGGGCAAGTAACATACCGATGACAAAGGGAACGACGTATGTTGTTATGCCGTCTGACCGATAAAGATCTTCGTAGAATATGTAGGAGCCAATATGGGCATCCAGGTCCCGCTATTGGTTATTGACTGGAGACATATCTCAGTCATGTCTACATTGTTCTCGAACCCGTAGGGTCCGCACGCTTAAGGTTACGATGACAGTTATATTATGAGTTTATGCATTTTGATGTACCGAAGGTTGTTCGGAGTCCCGGATGTGATCACGGACATGACGAGGAGTCTTGAAATGGTCGAGACATAAAGATTGATATATTGGAAGCCTATGTTTGGATATCGAAAGTGTTCCGGGTGAAATCGGGATTTTACCAGAGTACCGGGAGGTTACCGGAACCCCCCGGGAGCTAAATGGGCCATGATGGGCCTTAGTGGAAAAGAGAAGAGGCAGCCCTACATGGGCCGCGCGCCCCTCCCCTCCCTTGGTCCGAATTGGACAAGGAGAGGGGGTCGGCCCCTCTCTCTCTTTTCCCCCCTCCACAAGTCCTATTCCAACTAGGATTGGGGGGGGGAATCCTACTCCCAGAAGGAGTAGGACTCTCCTGGCGCACCCTATGTGGCCGGCCAGCCTCCCCCCCTTTGTTCCTTTATATACTGAGGCAGAGGCACCCTAGAGACACACAAGTTGATCCACGTGATCTTTTCCATAGCCGTGTGCGGCGCCCCCAGCCACCATAGTCCTCGATAATACTGTAGCGGAGTTTAGGCGAAGCCCTGCTGCAGTAGTGCATCAAGATCGTCACCACGCCATCGTGCTGACGGAACTCTTCCCCGACACTTTGCTGGATCGGAGTCCGGGGATCGTCATCGAGCTGAGCGTGTGCTAGAACTCGGAGGTGCTGTAGTTTCGGTGCTTGATCGGTCGGATCGTGAAGACGTACGACTACATCAACCAAACGCTTCCGTTGTCGATCTACTAGGTATGTAGATCACACTCCCCCCTCTCGTTGCTATGCATCACATGATCTTGCGTGTGCGTAGGAAATTTTTTGAAATTACTACGTTACCCAACAGTGGCATCGGAGCCTAGGTTTTATATGTTGATGTTATATGCACGAGTAGAACACAAGTGAGTTGTGGGCGATATAAGTCATACTGCCTACCAGCATGTCATACTTTGGTTCGGCGGTATTGTTGGATGAAGCGGCCCAGACCGACATTACGCGTACGCTTACGCGAGACCGGTTCTCCCGACGTGCTTTGCACAGAGGTGGCTTGTGGGTGACAGTTTCTTCAACTTTAGTCGAACCAAGTGTGGCTACGCCCGGTCCTTGCGAAGGTTAAAACGGAGTCAAATTGACAAACTATCGTTGTGGTTTTGATGCGTAGGTGAGATTGGTTCTTACTTAAGCCCGTAGCAGCCACGTAAAACTTGCAACAACAAAGTAGAGGACGTCTAACTTGTTTTTGCAGGGCATGTTGTGATGTGATATGGTCAAGACATGATGCTGAATTTTATTGTATGAGATGATCATGTTTTGTAACCGAGTTATCGGCAACCGGCAAGAGCCATATGGTTGTCGCTTTATTGTATGCAATGCAATCGCGATGTAATGCTTTACTTTATAACTAGCGGTAGCGATAGTCGTGGAAGCATAAGATTGGCGAGACGACAACGATGCTACGATGGAGATCAAGGTGTCACGCCGGTGACGATGGTGATCATGACGGTGCTTCGGAGATGGAGATCACAAGCACAAGATGATGATGGCCATATCATATCACTTATATTGATTGCATGTGATGTTTATCTTTTATGCATCTTATCTTGCTTTGATTGACGGTAGCATTATAAGATGATCTCTCACTAAATTATCAAGAAGTTCTCCCTGAGTATGCACCGTTGAGAAAGTTCTTCGTGCTGAGACACCACGTGATGATCGGGTGTGATATGTTCTACGTTCAAATACAACGGGTGAAAAATAGTTGCACACGCGGAATACTCAGGTTATACTTGACGAGCCAAGCATATACAGATATGGCCTCGGAACACGGAGACCGAAAGGTCGAGCGTGAATCATATAGTAGATATGATCAACATAATGATGTTCACCAATGAAACTACTCCATCTCACGTGATGATCGGACATGGTTTAGTTTATTTGGATCACGTAATCACTTAGAGGATTAGAGGGATGTCTATCTAAGTGGGAGTTCTTTAAGTAAATTAACTAAACCTAAATTTATCATGAAATTTAGTACCTGATAAGTATGCTTGTTTGTAGATAGATGGCTCGTGCTGTTGTTCCATTGAATTTTAATGCGTTCCTGGAGAAAGCAAAGTTGAAAGATGATGGTAGCAATTACACGGACTGGGTCCATAACTTGAGGATTATCCTCATCGCTGCACAGAAGAATTACGTCCTGGAAGCACCGCTGGGTGCCAGGCCTGCTGCAGGAGCAACGCCGGATGTTATGAACGTCTGGCAGAGCAAAGCTGATGACTACTCGATAGTTCAGTGTGCCATGCTCTACGGCTTAGAATTGGGACTTCAACGACGTTTTGAACGTCATGGAGCATATGAGATGTTCCAAGAGTTGAAGTTAATATTTCAAGCAAATGCCCGGATTGAGAGATATGAAGTCTCCAATAAGTTCTATAGCTGCAAGATGGAGGAGAACAGTTCTGTCAGTGACCATATACTCAAAATGTCTGGGTATAATAACCACTTGATTCAATTGGGAGTTAATCTTCCAGATGATTGCGTCATTGACAGAATTCTCCAATCACTGCCACCAAGCTACAAGAGCTTCGTGATGAACTATAATATGCAAGGGATGAACAAGACTATTCCCGAGCTCTTCGCGATGCTAAAAGCTGCGGAGGTAGAAATCAAGAAGGAGCATCAAGTGTTGATGGTCAACAAGACCACTAGTTTCAAGAAAAAGGGCAAAGGGAAGAAGAAGGGGAACTTCAAAAAGAACGGCAAGCAAGTTGCTACTCAAGAGAAGAAACCCAAACCTGGACCTAAGCCTGAAACTGAGTGCTTCTATTGCAAGCAGACTGGTCACTGGAAGCGGAACTGCCCCAAGTATTTGGCAGATAAGAAGGATGGCAAGGTGAACAAAGGTATATGTGATATACATGTTATTGATGTGTACCTTACTAATGCTCGCAGTAGCACCTGGGTATTTGATACTGGTTCTGTTGCTAATATTTGCAACTCGAAACAGGGACTACGGATCAAGCGAAGATTGGTTAAGGACGAGGTGACAATGCGTGTGGGAAACGGTTCCAAAGTCGATGTGATCGCAGTCGGCACGCTACCTCTACATCTACCTTCGAGATTAATATTAGACCTAAATAATTGTTATTTGGTGCCAGCATTAAGCATGAACATTATATCTGGATCTTGTTTGATGCGAGACGGTTATTCATTTAAATCAGAGAATAATGGTTGTTCTATTTATATGAGTAATATCTTTTATGGTCATGCACCCTTGAAGAGTGGTCTATTCTTGTTGAATCTCGATAGTAGTAACACACATATTCATAATGTTGAAACCAAAAGATGCAGAGTTGATAATGATAGTGCAACATATTTGTGGCACTGTCGTTTAGGTCATATCGGTGTAAAGCGCATGAAGAAACTCCATACTGATGGACTTTTGGAACCACTTGATTATGAATCACTTGGTACTTGCGAACCGTGCCTCATGGGCAAGATGACTAAAACACCGTTCTCCGGTACTATGGAGAGAGCAACAGATTTTTTGGAAATCATACATACCGATGTATGTCGTCCGACGAATATTGAGGCTCGTGGTGGATATCGTTATTTTCTCACCTTCACAGATGACTTAAGCAGATATGGGCATATCTACTTAATGAAACATAAGTCTGAAACGTTTGAAAAGTTCAAAGAATTTCAGAGTGAAGTTGAAAATCATCGTAACAAGAAAATAAAGTTTCTACGATCTGATCGTGGAGGAGAATATTTGAGTTACGAGTTTGGTGTACATTTGAAAAATTGTGGAATAGTTTCGCAACTCACGCCACCCGGAACACCACAGCGTAATGGTGTGTCCGAACGTCGTAATCGTACTTTACTAGATATGGTGCGATCTATGATGTCTCTTACTGATTTACCGCTATCGTTTTGGGGATACGCTCTAGAGACAACTGCATTCACGTTAAATAGGGCACCATCAAAATCCGTTGAGACGACGCCTTATGAACTGTGGTTTGGCAAGAAACCAAAGTTGTCGTTTCTAAAAGTTTGGAGCTGCGCTTCTTATGTGAAAAAGCTTCAACCTGATAAGCTCGAACCAAAATCGGAGAAATGTGTCTTCATAGGATATCCAAAGGAAACTATTGGATACACCTTCTATCACAGATCCGAAGGCAAGACTTTTGTTGCTAAATTCGGAAACTTTCTGGAGAAGGAGTTTCTCTCGAAAGAAGTGAGTGGGAGGAAAGTAGAACTTGACGAGGTAACTGTACCTACTCCCTTATTGGAAAGTAGTACATCACAGAAAACTATTTCTGCGACACCTACACCAGTTAGCGAGGAAGCTAATGATGATGATCATGAAACTTCAGAACAAGATACTACTGAACCTCGTAGATCAACCAGAGTAAGATCCGCGCCAGAGTGGTACGATAATCCTGTTCTGGAAGTCATGCTACTAGATCATGATGAACCTACGAACTATGAAGAAGCGATGGTGAGCCCAGATTCCGCAAAGTGGCTTGAAGCCGTGAAATCTGAGATGGGATCCATGTATGAGAACAAAGTGTGGACTTTGGTTGACTTGCCCGATGATCGGCAAGCAATTGAGAATAAATGGATCTTCAAGAAGAAGACTGACGCTGACGGTAATATTACTGTCTACAAAGCTCGACTTGTCGCAAAAGGTTTTCGGCAAGTTCAAGGGATTGACTATGATGAGACCTTCTCACCCATAGCGATGCTTAAGTCTGTCCGAATCATGTTAGCAATTGCCGCATTTTATGATTATGAAATTTGGCAGATGGATGTCAAAACTGCATTCCTGAATGGATTTCTGGAAGAAGAGTTGTATATGATGCAACCAGAAGGTTTTGTCGATCCAAAAGGAGCTAACAAAGTGTGCAAGCTCCAGCAATCCATTTATGGACTGGTGCAAGCCTCTCGGAGTTGGAATAAATGTTTTGATAGTGTGATCAAAGCATTTGGTTTTATACAGACTTTTGGAGAAGCCTGTATTTACAAGAAAGTGAGTGGGAGCTCTGTAGCATTTCTGATATTATATGTGGATGACATATTACTAATTGGAAATGATGTAGAATTTCTGGATAGCATAAAGGGATACTTGAATAAAAGTTTTTCTATGAAAGACCTCGGTGAAGCTGCTTACATATTAGGCATTAAGATATATAGAGATAGATCAAGACGCTTAATTGGATTTTCACAAACCACATACCTTGACAAAATTTTGAAGAAGTTCAAAATGGATCAAGCAAAGAAAGGGTTCTTGCCTGTATTACAAGGTGTGAAGTTGAGTAAGACTCAATGCCCGACCACTGCAGAAGATAGAGAGAATATGAAACATGTTCCCTATGCATCAGCCATAGGATCTATCATGTATGCAATGCTGTGTACCAGACCTGATGTGTGCCTTGCTATAAGTCTAGCAGGGAGGTACCAAAGTAATCCAGGAGTGGATCACTGGACAGCGGTCAAGAACATCCAAAAATACCTGAAAAGGACTAAGGATATGCTTCTCGTATATGGAGGTGACAAAGAGCTCATCATAAAAGGTTACGTTGATGCAAGCTTTGAGACTGATCCGGACGATTCTAAATCGCAAACCGGATACGTGTTTACATTAAACGGTGGGGCTGTAAGTTGGTGCAGTTCTAAATAAAGCGTTGTAGCGGGATCTACATGTGAAGCGGAGTACATAGCTGCTTCGGAAGCAGCAAATGAAGGAGTCTGGATGAAGGAGTTCATATCCGATCTAGGTATCATACCTAGTGCATCGGGTCCAATGAAAATCTTTTGTGACAATACTGGTGCAATTGCCTTGGCAAAGGAATCCAGATTTCACAAGAGAACCAAGCACATCAAGAGACGCTTCAATTCCATCCGGGATCTAGTCCAGGTGGGAGACATAGAGATTTGCAAGATACATACGGATCTGAATATTGCAGACCCGTTGACTAAGCCTCTTCCACGAGCAAAACATGATCAGCACCAAGGCTCCATGGGTGTTAGAATCATTACTGTGTAATCTAGATTATTGACTCTAGTGCAAGTGGGAGACTGAAGGAAATATGCCCTAGAGGCAATAATAAAGTTATTATTTATTTCCTTATAATCATGATAAATGTTTATTATTCATGCTAGAATTGTATTAACCGGAAACATAATACATGTGTGAATACATAGACAAACAAAGTGTCACTAGTATGCCTCTACTTGACTAGCTCGTTAATCAAAGATGGTTATGTTTCCTAACCATGAACAATGAGTTGTTATTTGATTAACGGGATCACATCATTAAGAGAATGATCTGATTGACATGACCCATTCCATTAGCTTAGCACCCGATCGTTTAGTATGTTTCTATTGCTTTCTTCATGACTTATACATGTTCCTATAACTATGAGATTATGCAACTCCCGTTTACCGGAGGAACACTTTGGGTACTACCAAACGTCACAACGTAACTGGGTGATTATAAAGGAGTACTACAGGTGTCTCCAAAGGTACATGTTGGGTTGGCGTATTTCGAGATTAGGTTTTGTCACTCCGATTGTCGGAGAGGTATCTCTGGGCCCTCTCGGTAATGCACATCACTTAAGCCTTGCAAGCATTGCAACTAAATGAGTTAGTTGCGGGATGATGTATTACAGAACGAGTAAAGAGAACTTGCCGGCAACGAGATTGAACTAGGTATTGGAATACCGACGATCGAATCTCGGGCAAGTAACATACCGATGACAAAGGGAACGACGTATGTTGTTATGTCATCTGACCGATAAAGATCTTCGTAGAATATGTAGGAGCCAATATGGGCATCCAGGTCCCGCTATTGGTTATTGACTGGAGACATATCTCGGTCATGTCTACATTGTTCTCGAACCCGTAGGGTCCACACGCTTAAGGTTACGATGACAGTTATATTATGAGTTTATGCATTTTGATGTACCGAAGGTTGTTTGGAGTCCCAGATGTGATCACGGACATGACGAGGAGTCTCGAAATGGTCGAGACATAAAGATTGATATATTGGAAGCCTATGTTTGGATATCGGAAGTGTTCCGGGTGAAATCGGGATTTTACCGGAGTACCGGGAGGTTACCGGAACCCCCCGGGAGCTAAATGGGCCATGATGGGCCTTAGTGGAAAGGAGAAGAGGCAGCCCTACATGGGACGCGCGCCCCTCCCGTCCCTTGGTCCGAATTGGACAAGGAGAGGGGGCCGGCCCCTCTCTCTCTTTTCCCCCCTCCACAAGTCCTATTCCAACTAGGATTGGGGGGGGGGGGAATCCTACTCCCAGAAGGAGTAGGACTCTCCTGGCGCGCCCTATGTGGCCGGCCAGCCTCCCCCCCCCCTTTGTTCCTTTATATACTGAGGCAGAGGCACCCTAGAGACACACAAGTTGATCCACGTGATCTTTTCCTTAGCCGTGTGCGGCGCCCCCAGCCACCATAGTCCTCGATAATACTGTAGCGGAGTTTAGGCGAAGCCCTGCTGCAGTAGTGCATCAAGATCGTCACCACGCCGTCGTGCTGACGGAACTCTTCCCGACACTTTGCTGGATCGGAGTCCGGGGATCGTCATCGAGCTGAACGTGTGCTAGAACTCGGAGGTGCTGTAGTTTCGGTGCTTGATCGGTCGGATCGTGAAGACGTACGACTACATCAACCAAACGCTTCCGTTGTCGATCTACTAGGTATGTAGATCACACTCCCCCCTCTCGTTGCTATGCATCACATGATCTTGCGTGTGCGTAGGAAATTTTTTGAAATTACTACGTTACCCAACAGATCCAGTGACGCAAGCCATGACGATCAAGGCCAGGCGGGCGCCGGCCTGCGTAGAGTCCTTGTTTCCCCTTTGGTGCAAAGGAGGCAAGCTCAGGCCAAGGTATCAGGCAAAGGTTACCATTCCAGTGCAATGAGACCAAGACCAGCCAGGCAGCCGGACAGAGGTCACCATGGAGCCCAAGACGGCGTCACCACCAGAGCTTTTGGCAGCCGAAGTCCACCTTTGGTCAGGATAACTTGTACTAGATGTTCCCCTTCAAAATGGCCAATTATTGGCGCCCTTCCCGCTCAATTATTTCGGGGAGAGGCCCAGGGCCTCTATAAATAGAGCTAGCCACCCTAGAGTAGAGGCATGGATAGAAGAGCAAGGTGAAACCCAGTATAGGCTAAGTAGAACAACCGCACCAGCTCAAGAACACCTCTCGCGAGGCTGTTCTTCCTTTGTACTGTTCGTCATCAGCCCCTGAGGCAATCCACCACACCACACACTCGAGTAGGGTATTACACCACAACGGTGGCCCGAACCAGTATAAACCTCGTGTCCCTTGTGTTGTTCATCATTTTCATCTCAGTTTGCATGAGAGGATCGGACGTAGATCGGTAGGGGAGAGATCTCAGCGCGCACCCCAGTTTTCGAACCTCAAGGGTCTGCCGGAACCCGAAATCCGACATTTGGCGCGCCAGGTAGGGGTGTGCCGGAATCCTTCCTCCTCCGCATCGCATTCCGCCGCTTCACCACCCAGATGTCAAGCAACCCGGCTGCCAACCCTGACCGCTGGGCGGCATGGCCCACCCACGTCGTGTCGCCGTCTCAGGGCGACCTCAACCTTGCGCCTTAGGCAGCTCGCGCTCCACAGGGCGCTGCGGGGTGCGAGCGAGGCGGCCAGACGCCGCCTGCCCTCACGCCACGGCAGGTGCGGGCCGCAGCAAGGGCCTCAAACCATGGCGCTTCCACAGCGCCGTACACCCGACGGGAGCAGGCGAACTCTAGGGCCGCGCTCACGATGGCCACGGTGCCGTTTGCTGGAAGGCGGCCGCGACGTGTTGCTGGAGCGAGTGGCCGAGCTCCTGGACGCCACCGCCTCAGGAGCACCCCCTTTCTGCATCCAGCTGCCGCCCCAGGTTCAGGACGGGTCGGACCGCGGCGTTGTGCGTGCTCATACCACTTCAAGCGGGCTCCCGGGCCAGTCCAGCGCCAACACCACCATCAGCACCGGGCGGCAGGTCGCGCCGGTCCCTCCTCAGGCCGGCGAAGGGATGCGCGCCGCAGCCTTCGGCCTCAGCGGACCACCGCGCCATCGCCCCTAAGGCGACGCTCCAAACCAGACTGCGTGGCATGCAGGGCGCTACAGCGAGGTCCATGAGGTGGTAGCCCCGGAGGCTTATGTCGCCCGCATGGTGGATCAGGGACGCACACTGGAAGAAGATCACGGCTCGTTCCTCGGGCCCGGCTGGGACAAGGAGGCACCGGAAGCTGAACTCTTTCAGGGACCCCAGGAGAGCCTCAACAACCACGCTGACAGCAGCAACTATCGGGTACCACTCATCCCTCAGGAGCAAACTTACGTTAACCATGGGTCGCAGGAGGTACAGGTCGCCGCAGCAGATGGCTGCTCCAATGCTGCAGCCTCCTATCCCTCAGGAGGAGGGCGCAGGGGGCTGCAGGAGAGGGGCCGAGATCAGGGCTCGCCCTCGCGGCGGTCGGAGCAAGGTGTTCTCAGGCGATAGGCCCTCTGCCGGGGAGGTGCCCCGTGGCCTGCCCCCGGCAGAGGACCCATGGTCATCGGGGGAACCGTTGGCGACCGCTCTACCCCGTTGGCGTCGTCCTTGGTTTCCGGTCGCCGCCAATGGTGGCAGAGTGTGGCGCAAGGTGGGGCCCTCGTCTGGCGATATGAAGCAAGGCCGGTACCTGTGAAGAAGGCCTAGTGCCTGTGAAGCTCGCCGCCCCGTGACACTCTCACGTAATAACGAGTGGGGCTGTACACACCCCGAAGTCTCAGGGGTGCCGGCCTCGGGCCCTGGGGCTCCCGCCCACGCCCAGTGGCAGCACTTAGCTCCGCGCTGGTGAGAAGACGTCGAAGACTAGACTAGGTGCCGGACGCCGCCTTTTGCTTTTTTGCTTCTTCCTAGTTGACGAGTTCCTTCAGTTTGGATTTAAGTTGGATTTGAATTCGAAGCTTGCGTGCGTTGGGGAAGGGGTGTTTAGTCTCGTTCGAGCAATCTCTCGCGTTCTGATTTTGGCTTTACGCCCCAAGCTAGTGTCGGCTGCCTCCCCCCCTCACGAGCCCCTGGTGAGCTGGGCCAGGCCGGGCACGCCCACAACCAGGACCACTGTCCCCGCTCCCTCTCCGGAGGTTCTCATCACAGGATCGGAGGGTTAATCGAAAGGCACCCAAGGTGCAGCGTCTCCTTGCAGGCCCGTTCAGGGCTCGCCAGGGCTGAAAGGTAAACAAATCAACAGAACCGTCGCCAGGCTAGCGACTAAACTCACGCGCAACGTTGTACTCGCCAGGGTACTGATTACAAATATTTACATGAGGGGCCTCCCCTCCCAAAATGCTCTTACACTCTTCAGGGCCAAGCCCGAGTCTTCTCTGTGCAGGATAAACCGCGGAGACATGCAGTCAGTCGGACATATCGCTCACCGCATCTTCTGGGGCATTCCTGGAAGCGTCATTGGCATCGCTGACGCCGTCACCCCCGCCACCTGCGTTCCCGTCAGCACCAGGCTCGTCTACAACGCCGCCTTCGTCAGCACCCACGACTACACCGTCGTCGTCAGACGTGAAGGCCCGGACAAGGGCATCCACGTTGTTCTCCACCCTTTGCGCCAGGTTGCCCCGGACAGCTATGGGCACGGGTGCTATGGCGGCATCGAAGTCGAAGTGGGGGTCCCTTTCCTGGAGATAGCTGAAGACACGGGAGAAGGCGCGCTTAAGCAAGGCTCGGCTCCTCTCTTCGACGAGCCAACGGGCCCTCTCGGAGCGGTTCTCCAAAAGCGTCACCACGTCAGTGAAGAACTGAAGGTTGCCGGCATACTTGGTCTCATGCGGTTCCTTAGCGGAGGCCTCGCAAATCTCACCTAAGGCTGAGTTGGCCTTCTTCCTGAGCGTCTGAAGCATGGGAGTGTGCTCGTGCTCCAGGAGCCTCCGCTGGTAGATCTCGTCCTCATTTTGCCGTGCGGTGGCTTCGGCATCACCAACCCTCTGTCGAAGAAGAAGCAGCTCAGCCCGGGAAGAGGACAGCTCCGCCCATGCCGCGTCAAGGGCGGCTGCGGAGGAATCTGCACGCTGTGTCTCTTCAACCAACTTGGCCTTGATGGCCGCTGTCCTGCCCTCGGCCTCGGCCCTGATCAGCATCAACTTCGCCTCGTGTTCACGCTCGAGGGCCGAGCGAGCACCCGCCACACGGCGGTCGACCTCTTCCTGGATCCGGGCCTCGCGCGCCGCCACGTCATCCTCCGCTTGGGCCGCCAGGCGCTCCCTCGTCTCCAACCGCTCCAAGTCAAGGCTGCGCTCGGCGGCCTCGAGCGTTAGCGCCTCCTCGCGCCTCTGGAGCTCCGCCCGGTCGACGGCGGCCTCCTGCATCGACCCAAGGGCCACGTGGCATAGCTCCACTTGCTGCTCCAGGGAGTTCCCCTGGGCTTGAAGCTCCCATACGCGCTCCTCCGCATCCCTGCGCCACCGGTCTAACTCCCGAGCCTCCTCGACGGCCTGGGAGGAGGCCTCCCGCAATGCCGCTAGAAACACTTCGTCCTCCGTGTTGTCACGATCACGTTGGTGGCGCGCGAGGGCGATGGCAACCTTCAACTTGTGCCTCTCCTTAGCGAGGCGCAGGCCTTCGGCCTCAAGGCGCGCATCTTCGGCGGCAAGCTCTGCCCCGACTCGGTTCATCGCATCCGCTGCCCCATGGAGGATCCCCTCACGAAGGGCGCGACACTCCCGAGCGAGCCTGAGCACATCTTCTGCATCGCCTTCTTCCACCGAAGCATGCGAAGGACCCCGAGGTGGCGAGCCCCCTCCCGGTGTGGGGCTGGGGGCTGCCGCCCCAGCCATCGCAGAACAAACCCCTCTGAGAGTCCGGCCTGGTGTCAGTTCGTCCGTGGAGGAGGAGCCAAGGGCGGACTTCAACCACTCACCGTCTATGATCAGAGGAGGAGCGTGGGGCAAACTCGACGTACCCCAAGAAGGCTCGTAAAGAGAGGGCATCGGACGAGCATGCTCGGAGTGTCCTATGCAGCGGATCACTCCCCCAACCGGTCGAGTGGCCAGAGTGCGACCCGAGCTCGGCAGGCCCGGAGCGAGCAAAGGGGGAGAAGCTGTGGGGGCTGGCTCCCGGGTCGACTCGTCGGATTGAGCAAGATGGGACCTGAAGAGCCACAATCAGCAACAAGGGCAACAGAGTAAACGAGCAGGGAAAGAAGGAGGCTTACTCATCCATGGCAAAGTACTTCCTACGCTTCAACAAGCGACAAGGGCGGTCGCTGCCACCTGAGGCCTCCTTCCTCTTGCGAAGGGCCTCGAAGTCTATGCGAAACCGACCCAAGCGCCTGGGGCGGGGGTCGGCCCGGGGCAAAGGAGAAGCCTCGGGATTGTCGGTGCCGGAGGAGTCAGCTTTGGGGGCATCTTGGAGCCTCGCCTCACGAGGAACAGCGGGGGGCTCGGAAGTCCCAGCCTCGAGAGCCGAAGACCTGGACCCTGCATCAACCGCCGCCCCGGGGCGGGCCTCGGGAGGCGTCGCCTCCGAAGCGTCACGCGGCGCCACCACCTCGACATCAGCCACCTCAGCTCTAGTTGGCTCTCTCCCCGCCCGGTCACCTGAGGAAGAACCGCTGTGGGTGACGGGGGGAACAACCACGACAACTGGGTTCTCGCGTGGCCCCGTGAGGCCAGCTGGCCGCAGCCCCCACTCGTCGAAGCTGGGCATCTGCCTCACGAAATCAGCCTGCCAGAACAAAGGTACAGAAGGACGCCACCGCTCCGTAGGCTGCCTGGGGAAGGATCACCAGCCAAGACCCGGAGCACCATCCGAAGCACTTCGGGCGCCAAGTCCTCCTCCTGAAGCCGCATGCGGTCTCCGCGCCTAGCAAAGTCCCACATCCGGCGAGAGTGGCGCTGGAGAGGAGCAACGCGGCACAGAAGGAACTCCCTCACCACCTTGGGCGCTGTCACATTGTGCGTCGTCAAACCTTCGAAGCGACTCCAGACGAAAGCGAGCCGGGGGCTCGCGAGCGGTTCGTGACCCCAGCCTGGGTTGGGAACAACAGGCAAGGTCGGGTGCGAGAGCAGGGGGCTGGGCACCCCGACGTCCACATACAGCCATCGCTCTCTGAACCCGGCCTGAGAAGGCGGAAGGCCAAAGTCAATCCCTGAAGCAGCCGTCTCAGGCACGGCGAAGAAGCTTACGCACCCTGAGCATTGAGTAGGATCGCTCAGGCGCAAAGAAAAGAAGTGGCGCAACAGGGCAACGGAAGGAGGGATGCCTACCATCGCCTCGCACACGAAAGCAAAGACAGCCAAAAGGGTAATGGACTCCGGCCTGAGATGCATCATGTGGATCTGATAATGGGAGAGCACATCATTGAAGAAAGCAGAAAAGGGGGGAACCAGATCCGCCCACAGGGCATCGACGAAGAATCAGACCTCCGTGACGGTCCTAGCGAGAAAGGTGCGGGATGCGGGCCAAACTGTGGTTCGGCCACACTCGTTGAAGATGGAAGCAAGGGCAGAGTGGACCTTGTCCAAGGCTTCCAGGCTGAGTATGATTGACCGGTCGACGGCGGGAGCCGCCGCTGGAGGCGCGTAGGGTGAAGGCGCGGGCTTCTTCCCCTTTCCTTTCTTCGCCGGCGCCATGGCGTTGGGGAGGGGGAGGAGCTCGGGCCGGATTGGCGGCGAAGGTTGGAGCTCGGAGAAGAAGGAAAGGTAGGAGGCGAGTGGGAAGCCAAAGGAGGAACAACTGTGTGTGCAACTACAGGTCCGCTTAGCCGGGCGTATGACGAGGCGTCGTGGGGAAGCGCAGACGCCCACGTCCAATCAACCGCCACACGGCGCCCAAGGCCGCAGGCTATTAGGGCCCGCGGCGCTTCGCGCTTGCCCCTTCGCTTCTTTGCTAAGCCAAGCCCGCGCGCGCCTTGGGCCCGGGGACTACTGTCGGCGTTCTGGGAACGGGGGTCCCCAGACTTGCCTGCCTGCGGCCTGCGACGTGGCTCAAGTGGGGGCCCAGCGTGGCCCATCTTCATCAACACAAGCTCAAGACCCTCGCGAGGGGCCAAGCCTCATGGGGCGGACGACAGAGAGCTTCCTCAGGAGCGGCCTCATCAGGCAGGCTCGCGAGGAGGCGGAGAGATCAATGCAAGGGTACCTCGCGAGGATCCAGTGACGCAAGCCATGACGATCAAGGCCAGGCGGGTGCCAGGCGGGTGCCGGCCTGTGCAGAGTCCTTGTTTCCCCTTTGGTGCAAAGGAGGCAAGCTCAGGCCAAGGTATCAGGCAAAGGTTACCATTCCAGTGCAACGAGACCAAGACCAGCCAGGCAGCCGGACGGAGGTCACCGTGGAGCCCAAGACGGCGTCACCACCAGAGCTTTTGGCAGCCGAAGACCACCTTTGGTCAGGATAACTTGTACTAGATGTTCCCCTTCAAAATGGCCAATTGTTGGCGCCCTTCCCGCTCAATTATTCCGGGGAGAGGCCCAGGGCCTCTATAAATAGAGCTAGCCACCCCAGAGTAGAGGCATGGATAGAAGAGCAAGGTGAAACCCAGTATAGGCTAAGTAGAACAACCGCACTAGCTCAAGAACACCTCTCACAAGGCTATTCTTCCTTTGTACTGTTCATCATCAACCCTTGAGGCAATCCACCACACCACACACTAGAGTAGGGTATTACACCACAACGGTGGCCCGAACCAGTATAAACCTCGTGTCCTTTGTGTTGTCCATCGTTTTCATCTCAGTTTGCACGAGAGGATCGGACGTAGATCGGTAGGGGGGAGATCTCCGTGTGCACCCCAGTGTTCGAACCTCAAGGGTCTGCCGGAACCCGAAATCCGACAGTGTTCATGGCCAGCCGGAAGCTTAAGCAATATTTTCTGGGTCATCCCATCACTATGGTCAGTTCTGCTCCCTTAGGGGATATTATTCAAAACAGAGAAGCCACATGGCGGGTAGCCAAGTGGGCCATTGAGCTTGGACCTCATGGTTTGAAGTATATGCCTCGCACTGCCATCAAGTCTCAAGCACTTGTTGATTTCATCAATGACTGGACAGAACTGCAGATGCCTGAAGAGAAGCCAGATAACAGATACTGGACTATTCACTTTGATTGGTCCAGGAAATTGGAGGGCTCGGGGGCTGGAGTCGTCTTAGCTTCCCCTCGAGGTGACAAATTTTGTTACGTTCTAAGGTTGATGTTTCCCTATACTAACAATGCAGCTGAGTATGAAGCCTTGCTCCATGGTCTTCGGATGGCTAAGGAGATGAACTTAAGCCGGGTGAGATGTTTCGGCGACTCAAACTTGGTGGCTCAGCATGTTTCTGGCACATGGGATTCTAAGGATCCACTCATGGCAGCTTATCGCCGCGAGGTTGACGCCATTGCTGGGCACTTCAAGGGTTATCAAGTGGAACGCATTGATCACAAGAAAAATGAGGCGGTCGATGCCTTAAGCCGGTTGGGGTCTCAATGTAAGCCGGTGCCACCTAACACGTTCTTGGATATTCTGCATAACCCTTCTGTCAAATTGCCTACAGAGGAAGATGTGGCTATTCCTGACCCGGAGGCACAATTGGTGGCGTCATGATAAATTTAAGTTCAATTAATCAAATTACTAAAGAACTCCCACATAAATAAACATCCCTCAAGTTTATCTAAGTGATACATGATCCAAATCAACTAACCCATGTCCGATCATCACGTGAGATGGGATAGTCATCAATGATGAACATCTGTGTGTTGATCATATCTAATATATGACTCATGTTCGGCCTTTTGGTCTCCAGTGTTCCGAGACCATGTCTGTACATGCTAGGCTCGTCAAGTTTAACCCAAGTTTTCCGCATGTGCAAAACTGTCTTACACCCGTTGTATGTGCACGTAGAGTCTATCACACCCAATCATCACGTGGTGTCTCAAAATGACGAATTGTAGCAATGGTGCATACTCACGGAGAACACTTTTACCTTGAAATTTAGTGAAGGGATCATATTATAATTCTGTCGGCGTTCTGGGAACCAGGGTACCCAGACCTGCCTGCCTGTGGCCCATGGCGTGACTCCATCGATGGCCTGGTACGACCCATCTTCAGCATCGACAAGTCAAGGCCCTCGCGAGGCGGACAACATCAAGGCCTCCGGAAGGGAGTGGCCTCCCCAGGCGGCCTCCTGAGGAGCGGAGATTTCTATGCAAGCACTCACCTCATGAGGCTGAGGTGACACAAGCCATGACGATCGAGACCAGGCGCGTGTCATTTCCCCTTCTGCCACTGGGATCAAGCACCATAAGATCGAACCCATCACAAAGCACCTCTTCCCATTGCAAGATAAATAGATCAAGTTGGCCAAACAAAACCCAAATATCGGAGAAGAAATACGAAGCTATAATCAATCATGCATATAAGAGATCAAAGAAGACTCAAATAACTTTCATGGATGAAAACATAGATCTGATCATAAACTCAAAGTTCATCGGATCCCAACAAACACACCGCAAAAAGTCTTACATCATATGGATCTCCAAGAGACCATTGAATTGAGAATCAAGAGAGGGAGAGGAAGCCATCTAGTTAATAACTACGACCTGTAGGTCTACAAAGAACTACTCATGCATCATCGGAGAGGCACCAATGGACATGATGAACCCCTCCGTGATGGTGTCTAGATTGGATCTGGTGTTTCTAGAACTTGCGGCGGCTGAAATTGATTTTCGTCGACTCCCCTAGGGTTTCTGGAATATTGGGGTATTTATAGAGCAAATAGGCGATGCAGGAGGCCACCGAGATGGGCATAACCCACCTAGGCGCGCCCTGGTGGGTTGTGCCCCCTCAGGGCACCCCTCTGGTACTTCTTCGGCCCATCTTGTGTCTTCTGGTCCAGAAAAAATCCACAAAAAGTTTCATTGCCTTTGGACTCCGTTTGGTATTGATTTTCTGCGATGTAAAAAAACAAGCAGAAAACAACAACTGTCACTGGGCACTATGTCAATAGGTTAGTACCAAAAAATGATATAAAAATGACTATAAAATGATTGTAGAACATCCAAGAATGATGATATAACAGCATGGAACAATCAAAAATTATAGATACACTGGAGACATATCTGCATTCCCAAGCTTAATTCCTGCTCGTCCTCGAGTAGGTAAATGATAAAAACAAAATTTTTGATGTCGAATGTTGCCTAACATGTTCATCACATATTCTTTTCTTTGTAGCATGGACATTTGGACTTCTGTATGGTTCAAAGCAATAGTCTAGTTTTGACATGAAGACTTTAATACTCAAGCATATCAACAAGCAACCATGTCTTTCAAAATATCAACACTAAAGCAAGTTATCCCTAGCCCATTATGCTCAATCATTGATCCATTCATGAAACACACTCGAATACTAGCTATACCCAATGCTCAAGTACGATCATAGTGCCCCTTAGTTGGTGCTTTATAAGAGAAGATGGAGATTCAAGTTCAAAAATAAAAACTGCATAAAGTAAAAGAAAGGCCCTTCGCAGAGGGAAGTAGGGATTTGTAGAGGTGCTAGAGCTTAAAGCGAAAATTGAGAGATAAAAACATTTTGGGAGGCATACTTTTCCCACCAACGAAAACGACTTAGAGTTCTCAACACTTTCCATGCTAGATACATCATAGGCGGTTCCCAAACAGAAAATAAAGTTTATTCTTTTTTCCACCATACTTTCACTTTCCATGGCTAACCGTATCCACGGGTGCCCTCCATACCAACACTTTCCAAGAAATTTATTATTTGACAACATAAAGTAAATTCATTTTCATTTCGGGACTGGGCATCCCTAATACCTTTGTTGTATTCTCATGCAATGACAAGTGAATAAACACTCGTCATGAGAATAACACATCTAGCATGGAAAATATCGGTCACCCTTCACCGCCTCGCGGGCGGTACGAGCACACAAAAGAGAAATTTATTTTGAAAATTAGAGATGGTGAAGTTTTGTTTGTCCGGCCGACTGTGTGCGTTTATAGATTCGTGTGGGCCTGGGCCATCTAGTCTAGTATCGGTAGAAGTTTTTCCTACTTCTTTTTGTCGTATATAATAGACTTAAAATTTGTGATGGATGGTATGTACATTGGTGGCCGCATTTTGTTTTCAGCTTGCTTGTTGTTTCATGTGTGCATGTGCAATGTGCGTGTGTAACGTGTGTGTTGCTTGTGAGAGAAGGTCCTAATTATTTTTTGGTGATTTTTTTCTTACTGTAGCAGTTACGTTGCCTTTTTGCATGGTGCCATCGGAATACGTTTTGCTTGCTACTGTTCTATCAGTTAGTTTGTGATGTTGTTTCACTGTATCTAGTTTATCATTTTCTCCTTGTCAGGTTGAATTTTCACCTCAAGCGCAAAAATAATTGTATTTTCACCTAATAACTTATTTTGGTTTTTCCTTAATTTTTATGTACACTTTTTTGTTTTTATTGTATTTTTACATTTTTTCATGTTAATGACACGACTCATGCTACCTTTTTAAAAAAAATTACTCGACAAAAAACTATATTGTCGTCTTGCACACAAACTAATTTTTCTAGCTAACTTTTAAATTTTCTTGCTAATGACACAAGTCACACTCGTAGTCAACGCGACTGTGATTCCGTGATATATTCTGTTGGGGTGGGGGGGGATTGTATGTCTTTCACTAGATATGCAACTACAAGTGTCACCCCCTACTGCAATTGCGTGCCTTCAACTTGGGAGTATTTTATTGGGCGAGGGGGGGCTCATTTCCTCATTAGGGACACAATTGCATATGTCGCCCCCGACTACAACTACATGTCTTCAATGCGACTACAACTCGGTCATTTTTTTGTCGGGAGTTCATGTGTGTGCATAGGGGAGGGGCAATTGCATTATCACTAGACATGCAATTTCAAGTGTCACCCTCGAATGCAACTGCATGTCTTCTACGTGACTGCAAGTCGATGGTCTATTGTCACGGGAAGAAGGCGGTTCATGTCTACCGATAGGCATGCAACTGCATGTCTTCTATGTGACTGCAACTCGGCGGTCTATTGTCACGAGAAGAGGGCAATTGCATGTCTTTCGATAGGCATGCAACTGCAAGTGTCGCCCCGGAATGCAATTGCATGTCTTCTACGCGATTGCAACTCGATGGTCTATTGTCATAGGAAGAGGGCAGTTGCATGTCTTTAAACATGGTCGCGATTGCATGTCTTCTAACTTGGTTGCAACTTGGCCTTTTTGTTTTGTTGGATGATGAGAGGGCCAGTTGCATGTCCCACACTAGGCATGCAACTGCATGTCCTCTAACTTGGTTACAACTGGGGGCTTTGTTTTATCGGAGAGGGAGGCGAATGCAACTGCATCACTTCCAACATGGTCGCAATATCATGTTCTTTTCTAACTTGGTTGCAACTCAACTTTAGTTTTGTCAAATGAGGAGAGGGGCCAGTTGCATGTCCCACACTAGGCATGTAACTTACATATCTTCCTAACTTTATTGCAACTGGGGACTTTGTTTTGTCGGAGGGAGTGGCAGCAAGAGAGAGAGGCCGTTTTTTTCTTGCTCAACTATAGTCACGAAACTGGTTGTGTTTTCAGCATGGTCGCAACTGCATGTATTCTAACTTGTTTTCTAACTGGGGTCTTTGTTTTGTCAGAGGGGCAGCGGTGAGAGAGAGGGGGCCAGTTGCATGCTTAAATGTAGTCACGCAACCACATGCTTTCTAGCATGGTTGCAACTGCATGTCTTCGTAACTTGTGTTCTAACTGGGGTCTTTGTATTGTCGGAGGGGTCGGCCGCAAGAGAGAGGGGGCCAGTTGCATGCTCAACTGTAGTCATGCAACTAGATGTTTTTCCAAGATGCTCGCAACTGCAAGTATTCTAACTTGGTTGCAACTCAGTTTTTGTTTTATCGTACAGGGAGAGGGGCCAGTTGCATGTCCCACACAAGCTGCGCAACTGCATATCTTCTAACTTGATTGCAATTGGGGGCCTTTGTTTTGTCGGAAGGGGCGACGCTAAGAGAGAGAGGGGGCCAGTTGCATGCTCAACTGTAGTCACGCAATTGCATGTCTTCCAGCATGGCCGCAACTCGACTTTCATTTTTCCGTATGGGGAAAGGGGCCAGTTGCATGTCCCACACTAGGCACACAATTGTATGTCTTCTAACTTGGTCGCAATTGGAGGCTTTATTTTGTCGGAGGGGGCGGCACCCAGAGAGAGAGGGGCAGTTGCATGCTCAACTGTAGTCACACAACTACATGTCTTTCCAGCATGGTCTCAACTCGACTTTCATTTTGTCGTACGGGGAGAGGGGACCAGTTGCATGTGCCGTCATGCACCGAGACCGGGCCTAGGCGAGACAGCCGTCGCGCGCCTATTGACCAGAGGCCTATAGCTACGCAAGGCGTGATTAAGCAGGCATAAACTAGCAGTGGATCATAAAACCTCATATATATGCTATACACAAATTCCTTTACATTTACAAATAGCCAAAATACATTTAAATTCTCTAGTTGTTTCCCACCCTTTGGTCCAGCCTATTCTTGGATGACGACGTCTTCCAGACATATTTACTTTAATCGACGACCACATCTAAAAAACAGAGGAAATAAGGGTGAGTACGATAAATCATACTCAATAAGCATACTCAATAAGCAGATACTTCACTATTCAACAAAAAGAATAGTATGATGATGTAGATATATAGACAAACTGAATCCAGAGAATAAACAAGGTAATAACCATTGGGACATATTTCAGTGGAGATGTGTAAAATGAACAGCATAATCGGAGACAAACAAGGAAGTTATTGGCATCACACATGACCGCAAGCTTCCCAACCCGGGAGTTACAGGGGTGAAATTTTACATTTTTACACTCTTAAGAGGGGTATTCCGACGTCAACAGCCTCGACTAGAACCACACAGGTTCCAGAAGAGCAGAGCTCTTGTACCCACTAAGACCCGGACACCTGAACCTACTTATGTGGGTCGCTCCTACGGATCCATCACCGACACGTTCCTGAACAAGGTCCGTCCTTAGCGGAGAGCCCAGACAGTCACATACCTAAACTGTGACTGGTACAATAAGTTTGCCGTCCTAACACCAATATAGCAAGAATGTGTGGTTAGATAAAAGATAGGATCACTGGATTATTAGTCAAGACAATAAACACATGCCTTTAGATGAGTTCCTCTCATATCAGACTGATTCCATCAACACTGGTTCCATTAACAAATGGATTATCAAAGACAACATGCCCTTCAACAAATGGATTATCAAGGACAATATGTCTCTGAATAGCATAGGCATCGATGAAGCAATGAACAAGATCAAGGGCCAGCAACATAATCAGGTCGATGATCAAAGGAAACAACAATAAGATAGGATTCAGGAGTTAGCAAAGTAGCCACTTGCCTCGGTAGAACCTTTCAATCAATATTGTCCCCACAAGCTTGCCCTCGAATAAATGTCGTACAACGATGTTGTATAATCTACATATTCAGCTTGGTTCTCGTCTGCGTCAAGGCAGTGTCTCTCCTCTTATTTCCTTGCATGGATGCATATCAACATCCCCACTAGCGCACCTCTTCTCTTTTCTAGTCTGTCCTCATTTTCTTTCTCTTGGAGTTGTGCTTTCAAGCAGCCGTAGAAGCGTCCTATTTATAGGAGCTGACGGTCGGTCGCTAGCTAAAATATCTCAGCCGCAGTGACTCTTGCCGCTTGGCCTTGGCCCTTGAAGCTGGGTAAAAATGATTTGGCTGCTGCCCCTACAGCTAGTGCAAAGGCCTAATCAACCTGGCCATTATGGGAAGTGTCTACGTATAGGACTAGAATGTCCAAGCCACTAGCAAGTGCCAACACAACATCCACGTACACAGATGTTTTACCTAGCTTGGAAGAATCCCTACACACGTGTACATTCTCATGATTACATACATGCACCTAGTTGACTTGGAGCTCTAGTACTAGGAAATATCTACCGATCTATCACTTGTACCTGGTCCAGTACCATCTATTCAAATGCCACGTTAACTCTCCTATAAAGCTTATACTGCCAACTAGCTAGTAGTACTTCCCAATTTCCCATGCCTATACCTCAACGTGAGTGCATGGATGCAAGTCTATGTGTACATACACATACTCTTACTTGGTATGTAATTTTCTAATATTTAATGCATGCAAAAATTACAACTCTATTTTAATTCTTTGAAACAAGAATCTAGCATAACTCTTTTTTGCCCAATTATTTTATGTTAAACAGATAATAGATATTTAATTACTCATCTTAATTTAAATTAATAACCCAAAAATACGGGTTATCACAATGCAATCGTAAATATATTCGGACTGCAACTCTGCGATATTTTGTCATGGTAAAGGGGTAGTTGCATGTCCATCAGCGACCCTCCAAAACAGAAAGAGACAACATTAACCAACAGTGATGGTAGTACTGCTCCTTTGCTGATTAAGGCCGTACGAGTACATTCGTTGGTGAATGGATGGCTGCGATATGGCACTTCGCGTCGAGGCTACGTTACGTGAGAGTATGCTAATCGCCTGTTTTGACGCGGCTAGGAGCGCTGGTTTCAGCGGCCGCTGTAAACTGTAGCGCGCGCATAGCTCCAGCAGGTGCACTAAAATGCAACGCGTGTGCTCTTGCAGAAACAACATATGCGCTCCAAATACAAGCAAAAGGATCAAACATAAACAAAATAAATCAACAATAAATAGTTTAATTTCATTATTACAACTCAAACAAATAGTTTATCTTTCAATACAACAAATAGTTCAATAATACAACATCAAATGCACAAATCATGATGCTCTTTGTCGGCCATTCCATACCCACCACTCCTCAATGAGATCCTTCTGAAGATTATCATGCGTTTCGGCACGTCGAATGGCATGATATGAAGCAACAAAACGGGTCACTCTTTCAGCCCTCCGCCGCACTCGCACGGGATGTTCCAAGAGGTCATAATGAGAGTAGTCTACATTTTGGTCATGCTCATTCTTGATGATCATGTTATACATGATCACATAAGCGTGCATGATGTACCAAAGTATTTTTTGATCTCAAAATTTAGCCGGTCCTTTCACAATAACAAATTGGGCTTGCAAAATCCCAAAAGCCCTCTCCACATCTTTTCTAGCAGCCGCATGAGCATTGTGGAAATCAATATATTTCTTACATTCCGGTTTTCTCAACGGCTTCACAAATGTTTGCCATTTTGGGTAGATGCCATCCGAAATAGTAGCCATAGTTGTATGTATGGCGATTTGCTACAAACTGCACCGGTGGCAATTCATCATTTGCAATCTTATTCATCAGTGGTGGCCGCTTGACAACGTTGATGTCATTCAAGATCCATGTATTCCAAAAAAGCATACCAAATCCAGGTCTCTTGATCGGCCACCGCTTCAAGGATTATAGTGAAACCCTTTTTTGGCCGTGGAATTTCCCATGCCATGCCTTAGGACGATTCTTCCAACTCCAATGCATGCAATCTATTGAGCCAAGCATACCTAGGAAGCCGTGAGCTGTGTTCATCTCCAATAGCCATGTGGCGTCTTCAGCATTGGGAGATCTCAAATACTCCTGGCCAAACACTTGCACAATTCCGACTGCGAAGCGCTTGACACACATGATGGCTTGACTCTCATCCATGGCCAAGTGATCATCAACTAGATCAGCGGGGATACCGTACGCCAACATACGCGACGCGGCTGTCACCTTCTGAAAGGTGCTATGCCCGAGCTCTCCGGCGGCATTCCTCCTTTGCTGAAAAAACCGGTCATGGCTCACTAGTTTCTCTGCAATGCGCCTGAACAACTCGGCGCTCATCCTAAACCGGCGCCGGAAGTACGACTCGGGGCACACGGGATTATCCGCAAAATAGTGCCTGGTCAATCTGTTGTGGGCAATGAACCTATCCCTCCAAATTTTCTACCGACACATAACCGAACCACCGTGCTTCGGTTTTTTATTGATGTGCATAGCTAGGATCATTGCAAGATCCTCCTCCTCTTTCATATCAAATTCTTCTTCGAAAGAATCATATGACGAACTCATCTACAATGCTTAATTTAAACTATGCTATAAAAACTACAAACAACATGCACCACATTCATGTAAAAAATGTGAAGTTGAAGCAATACATACCTTGCAGGCGTTTTGTCGAACACCTTGCGGGCGCCAAGCGGCAGTGGGCGGCCGGGCGCTGTTCGTCGGAGGACTGCCGCGCGCAAGGGGCGGCGGTGACTAGAGGGGGACGGAGGAAGTAGCGGTGGCGCGGGGATAGGCCGGGGAAGCGCCAGAACGGTCGCCGGAAGTAATGGAGTGGCGCGGGCGGCGGCGGCTGGACGGGGTAGGTGTTGTTGCGAGCGGGCGCTCGAGTGTCTAGCGCGCGGGAGCGGGTACATCAAATAAACGGCGCGCAATGGCGTTTCGGCCCGCGCGCTGAACTAGTTGTGTTGCGCGCGGGGGTTTTACGCCTCTGATGAAGCGCCCAGAGCGGTAGCGCGCGCAAAACACACTAATTTTTCAGCGCGACACGTATATAGCGCGTGATCTAAAAATGCTCTGACGCCGGGGTAGTGCATGATCAGTTTCACCGAACACGAACAGTAGCGCGGCACAGTAGAAGAGTAGCAGATTGCCGACGGGCTGTCTTGGCAACTTGCGAGTGAGAAAGAAATTGCCGGCGGATTATGCACAAGGGATCGACTTGACTCTCCATTCAAGATGGGAATGGGCCGGCCCAGACCTGGCCCCGTGGCCTCAAGACCAATTTGAGGGGCCACGGGTCGACCCATTCTGACAAAATCCTGTGGCCTTGCTGGCCCATTGGGTACCCGGGGCCGACCCGAAATTCAGCTATAATATGAAATAAATAGAGGTTACAAAAGAAGCACAAGTCCAATTTCAACTCTTTTCACATCAAGCACACGACAATCTACATTCATTGACGAAAGAACTACTGCAGATTCATAGTAGAATGAAAGAAGTCACATGTAGGAAACTCCAAGCAGAACCAACACCATTCCTGAAACTACTGCAGAACCAACACCAAGAAGTTACTACTATACGAGAAAACTCCAAGGCCATCCTGATGGTTGGCTTCACATGTAGGAACACACACACACACACACTGTAGGTGGCTGCACCAACCGAGTTGAATTATCGGGATTGACCAAGAACACAGCACTGACCAAACACATTGTAGGTTGAGCTACCACACAGCATTGACCAAGAACGAAACCAGGATTGGCTTCCAGCTGAACATCTGCGCTGGGAAGGGGAGGAATCTAGCTAGTCTCACCTGCGACCGGAATGGCAAGGTCAACAACGAACGGGACCGCAGGTCGGCGAGCTCGACGGCGACCGAGATGACGAACGCCGGCGGCAACAGGCCAGTAGAGATGGTCTGGGGCAGCCGGCGGCGGCAGCAGACCGGCAGAAATGGTCGGGGGCAACCCCTGGCGGCAGACAGAGATCGTCGGGAGAAGCGCAATCAGATGGTTCGGTCGACCCGTGTGACGAGGGCCGGGCCCATAGTGGTACCAAATGTGCGGCCCGCACAGGGCCCATAATTTAGGGGGCCCCAAATTATTTATATTGGTCTAGTCTTAAAAATACTAAGCGCTAGCGCACTGGGCCGCTGGGCGGTGGAGTTGGGCTTGAGTCGGGATCGTCTCCTCGTCCTAAACTGTCAAATTCTCAGTGTTGTTCAACGGCAAGAAACTTCAACAGTTCGTGCCATCTAGAGGAATCAGACAAGAAGATCCAATTTCTCCGTATTTGTTCTTGATAGCAGCAGAGGGCCTTTCGTGCCTCCTCAAATCAAAAAGTGAGTCATCCAAAGTGACTGGTCTACAGGTGGCTGCTACGGCGCCTTCGATGAACCATCTTCTATTCGCAAATGACAGTCTGCTGTTTTTTAAGGCAAATAATGCGGAGTCTAATGAGGTGTACCATGCTTTGAATACCTATTGTCAGGCAACCGGCCAACGTATTAACTACGCCAAGTCATCTATATACTTCAGTAAAGGTGTGCCAGATGCGGTCAGACGGGAGATAAAAGATACTTTACGGGTACCCAATGAAACTCTGAACGAGAAGTATTTGGGTATGCCTTCTGACATTGGCAGCTCCAAGAACGGCGCGTTCAAGTATGTAAAAGATAGGATTTGGAGTAAGGTACAAGGCTAGATAGATAGAACAATGTCCACTACAGGGAAGGAGGTTTTGGTTAAATCTGTAGCACAAGCGGTGCCTGTATTTTCAATGTCATGTTTTAAGCTACCGAGGGGACTTTGTGAACACTTCAATATGCTAATCAAAAAAATTTGGTGGGGGAGTAAAGAGGGCAAAAGGAGGCCTCATTGGGTGTCCTGGGAGACCATGACTCAACCTAAGGATATGGGCGACTTGGGTTTTAAGGATTTTAAGCTCTTCAACCTTGCAATGCTAGCCAGGCAAGCATGGTGTTTGCTTCAATATCCAGATTCTCTTTGTGGCCGAATCCTGAAAAGCATATACTATCCTGCGAGTGACATCCTGGGAGCGGAACTTGGAGGACATCCGAGCCAAGTGTGGCGAGCTATGATCGAGGGAAGGGATGTTCTAAAGCAGGGCCTTGTCAAACGGATAGGCAATGGCGAAGCCACTCTCATATGGGAACAAAACTGGCTGCCTCGGGAGGAGTTTCTTCGTCCCCTTGGTTGTCATGTTCACAACCCACCCACAAGGGTTTCTGAGCTGATCGTTAGGGCTACAGCTTCTTGGAATCGAGAACTAGTCCAAGCAACCTTCTTGCAAATGGACGCAGAGATCATTCTCGGAATACCACTCTGCACGCGCAACCTAGAGGATTTCTGGTCTTGGCATCATGAAAGGCATGGTTCCTTCACGGTTAAATCGGCATACAAGATGCTTGTGGCGACCAAACATAGAAGGGAGGCGTGGTTAAATGGAGAAGCTGGTCCATCCAACGCAAGGGCAGAAAAAGGTGAGTGGAAATATCTCTGGAAAACAGCAGTCCCTGGGAAGATCCGTATGTTCCTATGGAGGTTATCTAAACACTCACTACCAACCAATGATGTTCGAGCACACCGTCATATGGCCAATTCAAGCACCTGCGGCCTTTGTGGGGTTCAGGACTCCTTGCGGCACTCTCTCCTTGAATGCACATCTTCGAGAAGCGTTTGGGCACTAGCGTAAGAGGAGATCACACATAAAATCACGTCTAATACCGAACCAAAGGCGAAGAGCTGGCTTTTTACAGTTATGGGACTGCTGACACATGACCAATTTATCACAATGGCAGTCACTCTTTGGTCCATATGGCATGCCCGGCGAAAAGCTATACATGAAGCAATATTCCAGAGCCCTCAAGTAACCCATGGCTTCATCGAGAGGTACCTGCAGGACTTGGCGATCATTCAAGATACATGCCAGAATCAGAGCACAAATGTCGCCATGCCACGACCAGTTCATCCAAAACCAAAAAAACCTCCTCCGGGACACCATAAAATCCATGTTGATGCGGGTGTTCGAGTGAGGAGAGGTGGATCAGCGGTAGCTGTCTGTAGAGATGAAGATGGCAACTATATTGGAAGCTCGGCCTTGGTAGTTGAAGGAGTTTGTGATCCCCCAACTTTGGAGGCAATAGCATGCCATGAAGCTTTGGCCCTGGCAGAGGATCTGGGCATTCATCATTTCATCGTAGCATCCGATTGTCGACAGTTCGTGCTAGACATCGACAGAAGGGCACGCGGGCATTATGGCGCTGTCATCAACGAGATCAACATAAAAGCTTCTACTTTTTCCTGTAAATTTTCTTTTGAAAGTCGTGCTGCAAACTATGAAGCGCATCGCTTAGCTAAATTTGCGCTTTCTAGAGGTCCGGGCCACCATGTCTGGTATGGTGTTCCTCATGACCAAGTGTGTATCCCACTTCATGTGGATTTTGATGAATAAAGCATGCTTTTACCCCTCAAAAAAATATTTCTCCTCAAAAAAACTACTCGATCTACATTGTACTAGATGGAAACGGGATCGTCGCCTCGAGCCCTCGTCGGTCTAAAAAAACAACAGGATCGTAGCCTACAACAGCCGATCGGGATCTGGGAACGGGAATCGTCTCGACTCTCGAACTCTCGATCGGGAAACGAGAAACCGCAGTCGCGTCACCGGACAATGTTGCTACAGGAAATGTCTCGTCGCCTTCTTGGATCGATCGGATAGGCCTGTGATCGAATTTAGGCCGTTGCCTTCCTCGCCTACTCTCTCAAATTTCAGACTCGTCCTCCTATCGGATTGATCGGTGACCGACTGCAGCAGCCTCCAGGTGCTTACTGACGACTAGCAAGTCCTTTACGATTAGCTTCGGTTCCTATTCCTAATTCTTAATTTTTTAATTAACTATTGGCAGGTATCGTTACTTTGTTAGAGACCGGTTCTTACCTCCTTGATTAAAGATCACGGTATAACAGTTCTACCTTGAAGCTATTGAAGTCCTATACGCATACTACTATGACACAACAAAGACTCAATGATTTGGCCACCATAGCACTTGAGAGTGAAGTGTTGAAGAAGATTGATTACGATGATATAATTGAAGATTTTATTTCAAAGAATACTAAAAGAACGATGATGTTTAAATAAATAGCAACCGAGAGTTGGATAGGTATGACTTTTTTATATGTCCAATTGTTATGTAAGACATTATATTATATGCATTATAATTATTTGTTAGTTTATTTTTTATGAGATAGGGCCCATTTTTTAGTTTCGCATAGGGCCCCAGATTTTGCCGGCACGGCCCTGCGTGTGACCCATCGGGTCGCACAGATTGTTACGTATCTTACGTAAAAGATGATTTGGCAGCAGTTAATTGGATATTACACTACAAGAAATATGTCAACTAGTGACCTTCTGTCAATGACCCTGGAAGAATTGGTCGTAGATCTATGACCATTTGAGACCAATTGGTCAAAAACTGTTCGGGGGGCTCCAAACCCTAAACTATTGCGACCATTTTGGTCAGAAAGGTCGTAATTTGCTTACACGAAATGGTCATAAAGCAAACAACGCTAGTCCGTTGCCTTATTTCTAGTTGTTAACGACCAATATAGATGGTCATAGCCTTGTAAATTGTGGTGGGTTGCTATGACTAGGCGCCACCTCATCAGTTTTGCCTATGTGTCATGTGCATGTGGCAGTTTTTGCCCTAGGTTGTGAAGCAACCTATATTTCTGTCATCCCCAAAATTCCCAAAGAAATCTCATAAATTCTTTGGGTCATATATTTGTCAAATATGTAAAAAACCTTCCTTGCCTAGTTCAAAAATAATCCAAAAATATTCATTTTCCTATTCTGTTCAGAACAACAGTTTGTGAAGGAAGTATCACTTTGGCATGTCCAAATAGTATTCATTTTCTACAGTGCTTTCCTATACCCAAATAACCATCCTCCACCAAATGCCAGCTCAATCCATTCATTATTTTGAGCCCAGCTTCAACATTCGTATTTATGTCTAGTGTGGTACTTTGCAAAGCAAGTACCACCTAGGCTCCTCCTTTTGAGCTGAAAATTTGTGAAGACGGCCTTCTTAGTAACTGATCATCCTCAGCCAAAACACACGCCCGTTAGCCATGTACATTTCCTGTACCGCTAATCAACCACTTGGCTGCTAATTCATGTTTGAGCATCGATCGGTCTCCTCGTGAGAATCTTATGTTGTAATTTTCTTCCTAACACCTACATGGGGAGTTCCCAACCCACTAGACATGCCTAGGCCGCCCAGAACACATGGCAACACCACATTCACGCGGTGACCACATGGCGGGCATGCGAGTTTACGCGCTCTAGAATTGGGGCCCTCGGCAACTGCCCAAACCTCGACCTATCGCCACCAAACCATGTATTTCTGACTAAATAGGTACTTATGTAACTAGAAATTATTTTTGAAAAAATAAATAGCAAACTATCAGGCAGTTGTAATTCAAATTTGACCCGCTTACACCTAAATCGGCGGAAATTTGTCTTTTTCACGAGAGGTGGATCAAAACTTTTTACACCCAACCATTTTGTCAATTGTGCATTAAATATGTCCTAGTATTTTAGAAAAATGATTTGGTCCAATTTTGCAACAATTATTTTGGAGGTCCTTCACAAAAAAACCTCCTTTTGGGCACTCGAAAAATGGAAAATGGTTTTTTCGTCCAAAGAAAATTAAAACTTCCTTAGGCAACATTGTTTGCCATTCCAATATGCACCCTTGTGCACAATATGAGATCATTTCAACAAACTATGCCAAGAATGTGGCCATAAGATTGATCATTTGGCTTGAAAGCCATTGATCTCCACACGTGATAGCTCGTTTCTCAGAACACTTTTTTAAAATAATTGCCGTATTACAAGTTTGTTATTTTCCTGGGAACTTGGCCACATATAATGACACCATGCGAAGGTTTCCCATTTTTTGATTTTTTGTGAAATTTTTATGCCCGTTTCAAAATGCGGTCAAAACGGTGGGAATGACCGTTCCTAGCTAGTGGTTGAATCTTAGAATTTTTTGGTGTTTCTCTGATTAAATAGATACTTATGTACCTAGAAATGATTTTTGGAAAAAATAAATAGCAAACTATGAGGCAGCTGCAGTTCAAATTTGACCCGCTTCCAACTGAATCGACGGAAATTTGTCTTTTTCACGAGAGTTGGATCATAACTTTTTACACCCAACCATTTTGTCAATTGTGCATCAAATATGTCCTAGTATTTTATAAAAATTATTTGGTCCAATTTTGCAACAATTATTTTGGAGGTCCTTCACAAAAAAACCTCCTTTTGGGCTCTCGAAAAATGGAAAATGGTTTTTTCATCCAAAGAAATGAAAACTTCCTTTGGCAACATTGTTTGCCATTCCAATATGCACTCTTGTGAACAATATGAGATCATTTGAACAAACTATGCCATGAATGTGGCCATAAGACTGATCATTTGGCTTGAAAGCCATTGATCTCCACACGGGATAGCTTCTTTCTGAGAACACTTTTTAAAATAATTGCCGTATTACAAGTTTGTTATTTTTCCTGGAAACTTGGCCACATATAATGATACAATGCGAAGGTTTCCCAATTTTTTGATTTTTTTTGAATTTTTTTATGCCCGTTTCAAAATGCGGTCAAACCGGCGGGAATGACCGTTCCTAGCTAGTGGTTGAATCCTGAATTTTTTTTGGTGTTTCTCTGATTAAATAGATACTTATGTACCTATAAATGATTTTTGGAAAAAATAAATAGCAAACTATGAGGCAGCTGCAGTACAAATTTGACCCGCTTCCACCTGAATCGACGGAAATTTGTCTTTTTCACGAGAGTTGGATCATAACTTTTTACACCCAAACATTTTGTCAATTGTGCATTAAATATGTCCTAGTATTTTAGAAAAATGATTAGGTCCAATTTTGCAACAATTATTTTGGAGGTCCTTCACAAAAAAACCTCCTTTTGGGCTCTCGAAAAATGGAAAATGGTTTTTTCGTCCAAAGAAATGAAAACTTCCTTAGGCAACATTGTTTGCCATTCCAATATGCACCCTTGTGAACAATATGAGATCATTTGAACAAACTATGCCATGAATGTAGCCATAAGACTAATCATTTGGCTTGAAAGCCATTGATCTCCACACGTGATAGCTCGTTTCTAAGAACATTTTTTTAAAATAATTGCCGTATTACAAGTTTGTTATTTTTCCTGGGAACTTGGCCACATATAATGACACAATGCGAAGGTTTCCCAATTTTTTGATTTTTCTTTATTTTTTATGCCCGTTTCAAAATGCAGTCAAAACGGCGGGAATGACCGTTCCTAGCTAGTGGTTGAATCTTGGAATTTTTTTTGGTGTTTCTCTGATTAAATAGATACTTATGTACCTAGAAATGATTTTTTGAAAAAATAAATAGCAAACTATGAGGCAGCTGCAGTTCAAATTTGACCCGCTTCCAGCTAAATCGGTGGAAATTTGTCTTTTTCATGAGAGGTGGATCAAAACTTTTTACACCCAACCATTTTGTCAATTGTGCATTAAATATGTCCTAGTATTTTAGAAAAATGATTTGGTCCAATTTTGCAGCAATTATTTTGGAGGTCCTTCACAAAAAAACCTCCTTTTGGGCACTCGAAAAATGGAAAATGGTTTTTTCGTCCAAAGAAAATGAAAACTTCCTTAGGCAACATTGTTTGCCATTCCAATATGCACCCTTGTGCACAATATGAGATCATTTGAACAAACTAAGCCATGAATGTGGCCATAAGATTGATCATTTGGCTTGAAAGCCATTGATCTCCACACGTGATAGCTCGTTTCTGAGAACACTTTTTTAAAATAATTGCCGTATTACAAGTTTGTTGTTTTTCCTGGGAACTTGGCCACATATAATGACACAATGCGAAGGTTTCCCATTTTTTTTATTTTTTTGAATTTTTTATACCCGTTTCAAAATGCGGTCAAAACGGCGGGAATGACCGTTCCTAGCTAGTGGTTGAATCTTGGAATTTTTTGGTGTTTCTCTGATTAAATAGATACTTATGTACCTAGAAATGATTTTTGGAAAAAATAAATAGCAAACTATGAGGCAGCTGCAGTTCAAATTTGACCCGCTTCCAACTGAATCGACGGAAATTTGTCTTTTTAACGAGAGTTGGATCATAACTTTTTACACCCAACCATTTTGTCTATTGTGCATTAAATATGTCCTAGTATTTTATAAAAATGATTTGGTCCAATTTTGCAACAATTATTTTGGAGGTCCTTCACAAAAAAACCTCCTTTTGGGCTCTCGAAAAATGGAAAATGGTTTTTTGTCCAAAGAAATGAAAACTTCCTTAGGCAACATTGTTTGCCATTCTAATATGCACCCTTGTGAACAATATGAGATCATTTGAACAAACTATGCCATGAATGTGGCCATAAGACTGATCATTTGGCTTGAAAGCCATTGATCTCCACACGTGATAGCTCGTTTCTGAGAACACTTTTTTAAAATAATTGCCGTATTACAAGTTTGTTATTTTTCCTGGGAACTTGGCCACATATAATGACACAATGAGAAGGTTTCCCAATTTTTTGATTTTTTTGAATTTTTTATGCCCGTTTCAAAATGCGGTAAAAACGGCAGGAATGACCGTTCACGACCACCACCTCGATGCCCTACTCTTCTACGTGCCGAGGTCCTTGCTGGCGGCTATGCCGGATAAAAATCCAGAGCTTCTTTATTCAGTATTGCCGCCTCCGCCCCTGAAGTCGATACATTGAATGATCCAAAAACCTAAGCTACTAGGACCCTAAAACCTAAAGCTAAAATGATCCACACGCGCGGGATCCGACGACCCTCCTCACCGCCGACGACCAAGAAGTCACCGGCGGAGGGGAACCGCCGAAAGACGGCACAAAAAGAGTCAGTTCTCTTAGCCAAAGAGATGTGCACTTTATTTCCAGCCGGTTACGACCTACTTAAATGGTCATGGACGTCGCGCACATGTACTCTGTTTTGATTGATTCAGAGGCATGTCACGCGGATCATGGATCGAGCACCGTCCGATCCACCTGGATCCAACGACAGCGCTCCCTCCTCACGTTTCTCACGCCACCTAGCCCAACAACCCATTGGCGACAGCGTGCACTCCTCCCCCGCGAACCCTAGCGCTCCCCGATCCCTCCCACCTCCCCTTCCCTCGCCGCCACCCACCCCTCCCCTCGCTCTCCTCCCTCCCTCCCCCCCTCCAGCAAGATCCAGCGCGCTCCAAGATCCCCATGCTCTGCTCCTCCCTCCCTACCCTCCGGCAAGATCCAGCGCGCGGCCTCCCTCTCCTCGATCCAGATCGAGGCACCCCGCCGCCCCGCCTTCGTCTCCCTCCGTCTCCCACCCGATGGAGGCCGCGGTGGGGGAAGCGAGGGGTCTCGGCTTCCCCTCCCATCGCCGCACCACTCGTCCGCTATCTCCCCACGCAGGCGGATTCGGATGGAGGCGGCCGTCGCCGGGCACGACGACTCCACCCGCCAGGTCGTCACCGCGCTCCTCCGCAAGTGAACCAACTTCCTTCTCCTAGATTAGCCAGTCGATTTTCCTACTGCTGAACTAGGCTCTGTTTCTGTTCCTTCTCGGGAGGTGACGCTAGTGGCGGCGGTGGCGGACGGGATGAAGGCGTGGGAGGTCATGCGGGGCCGCGGTGCACGTTCGCCACGGTGGCGGTGGCCGAGGTGCAGGCCAAGGAGCGGCTGCCCACGATCTGCTGCCCTGGAACATCATGCTCTACCAGTACCAGGCGTGCCCCTTCCGCAACAAGGTCAGAGGTGAGATTGCGCTCCCATCTCGCATTTTTCGATTCGGGGCACGACTCTGTAGAAATGGCTTCCTTGAGATCCCGTTGCACTGGCAGATTCGATTAGCATTGGCATGGTCTTAGAATCTACGATTCTGTGGTGTATTAGGTTAGATTTGTATGTTGGTTAGAACAATTTGTTCTTGTGGGTCAAATTAGACTAAAATCGGAGCTTGTCAACATATTATTTCTGCTCCCGCTACAGACTAAAGGGCTGTTGGGGAAATCTATGGCTAAGCACCTGTAGACCTATTTATCTCTGCTTGTATTGCTTTATAATTGGTAAATGTAGAATGCTTTCTGACCTGGTGGTACCATTCCTGTGTCTATTGGCATGGTTCAAGATCAATCAGTATTGTGTAATTCTTGTTTGAAAATCATCAATTGTGCTTGTTTGAGACCATTAGTTGTGCTTATCTGAAATCATATTGTATTCGTCCAAGCAATGCAAACATTATGTTGTGAAATACTTTCTACTACTCAAGAGCTGCAAAAAGAGATGAATCTATGTTCATTCATCATAACTAGTACAGAGTTTTTTTTGAGGGAAAGCATTAGACCTTCCTATCTTTGGGGATGTTTGTATATGTACAAGAAGAGGTTACATAAAGCTAATTTATACAGAGATATCTGCATTATTTATGCATTACTAAGGATTATTGTAATGTAGATAACTATTCTGGTTCTAGATATAAATAGTATGTTGCAAACTGATAACTGTAATGTAGATAACTATAAAACAAAACCTACTGCGTGTACTTATCTTGGGGAGTGCCTGTAGAGCTTATTATTCATGCCTATTTATGGGCAAATTAGATATATATTCCAATGTGTCTTTATATTCCAGTACCTAAACTTTGGAGCTGGCTATTTACTCTTTTCAGTGTACTAACCAATCCTCTTTTCAGGTTGTCAATTTGGAGCTAGCTATTTACTGTCCGTGCATTCAGCAACCTGACCTCCACGGCTCCACGCACGGTTGACTGGCCGAGCTCTGAGCTAGCATGGCCATGGAGGCGACTCTCGTCAGCGTGGCGACGGGGGTCCTCAAACCTGTCATAGCGAAGCTGATCGTTCTGCTTGGCAAGGAGTACAAGCGTCTGCACCTTCCCCTCCCCTCATCTGATGTTTCCTTACCATCCCTGAGTCCATCTCTTACAAGTTGTATGATTACGCCATTCCCAAAATATTGCATTGTGAAGGAAGTTTTTTGAAACAGAAACTTGTTCATGGCCCTACTTGTGTCAGACAGCAAGTATAATACTAGGTCAGAGAGCAATAATAGGTCATTTTTCGAATTAATGCTCCAAAATTTATCAGTATTGGAGGAGTGATTGTTTCCAAATCAATACTCCTGGGCATCATTCATGGTTGTCTAGTAGTCGACATACTTCTAGTTCCATTTAGTATATGCAGGTAGCAGCATCTTAAGTGTAATGGAGCTGTTGTTACTCTATGCCTACTTCGTTAGAGTTTGCATCATCTCCTTGTTGTTTATAGCATAATCGCCTTCACTATTCTTGCTCTGAAACTCTGATCATGATACTGATGGTCTTTTTCTTGATGGAATTACAGGCCACATGGTGACTCTAATGCAGGCAGCACTGGCCATCCAGTATATGGGATGTATATCCCATTCTGGAATTTCATGTTAGCCCTCTGTACATATGAACTAACAACACAGTAGTATAACAACACATTAGTAACAAGCCAACGGGAACACACAAAGTTCTGTACTTGTATTACTGGTGTCATTGTATTTATTTGTATATATAGGGCTAACATGACTTGCATTTCAGGTACTCCTTCTAGCTATATATGTAGATCAAGAATATTACTTTCGTTTTACTTCTGCATTTATCATTTGTGATTGCTAAGGTCTGATGCAGATACACTTCCGATAGTACAACTGCATGTTTTGAACAATTTCAGTTCTGCAAATAATTAAACGTCTCAGTTTTAATCCATTCATCAAGCTGTGGGACTGCTTGTTCCATTCATATGAGAATGTGCTACTACCACGTTGATTAGGATGAGTGTACCATGCATGCTTTTCTTATTCAACATGATATGTGTCTATATGGGTTGATGTACCAAATCAAGCTGGGTTTGTCCGCCCTCTTGAAGCATATGTAGAATTGTTGTATAGGCTGTACAGGGATATGCATGGGGAAAAATTGTTCCTTGTTTCGAGTTAGATTGCCATTTATGCATAGTACAAGGTCGCATGTGCAATCCCGTTCTTATTTATTTTCCTGAATGTCTTGAACTGTTGAACATTCTTCTTTAATTGTGTGATGTTATGTACTGTGGTACCTAGATGTTGGGATTAAATGATTAATTCAGCATTGTCTTCTTTGTTCCTGACTATAAACATTGATGCATGTGCCCTGTTCTAAAGTGGAAAATCATTTGCTTGTAGCTTGTACTGTCCATCTGTTGTGTTAACTTGCACTGTGCTGGTACTTATCATTTGCAAAATATATCTCTGTTTTCGCTATTATGAGAATATTATATGCATTGTTTCCTGTTAAATCTAAAGTTTTGCAGCAATTTTTCATCGTTATGAGAATTTTATATTCATGGATTCACTTGATTATGTTTCTAACTTACCATAATTTATTATTTGCAGATGCTGGCCTTCAGTCTTCAGAAGTTGGAGCTCTAGGAAGAAGAATCCTGAAGAAAACCCACACCCAGCAATGCGTTTTAGCTCACTGGACTACTCATCTGTTTATCTAGTTGTATTTTAGCTAAATACCAGATTTGTACTATTATCTCACTGTTACCAGATTTGTATTTTACCTGAAAACCAGATTTGTATTTTACCTGAAAACCAGATTTGTACTAGTTATCTGTATCATTGTAATTTCTTTGCTTGGCTGTTGTATGAAATATTATGCCTTATTGGCTCTTTTTGAATCAAATATTATGCACAAATATAGAACTAACGTGTGTTACAGAAAGAGTGATCCTGGCAACCTACTTTAAAATGAAAAAGAAATAAAAGAAAAATGACAAGTGGGCTGGAAAACGTTGAGGCCCAAAAGTATACTGTAAAAGACTGGCCCAAAAAAATGGTTGTTGGGCTTGGCCCATGTAGCCGACAAAAAATGAAAGGAAAAAAATAATAAATAGGCTGAATTAATGGGCTTGGCCCATATAGACACCTAATTGGACCGGGCTCATTCTTATCCACGTCAGCTTGCCATGCTGGAATCCTACGTGGCTTGGGGAGGCTGCTAGTGACCAAAATTTTGGTCGAAGAACCAACGACCTTTTACATATCACAGAGAAGGTCGTTAATTTCAGTTTACGACCGCCAACTTTTGACCTTCTTTTTTTGTTCACAAAAAGGTCGCAAATGAAAAACTATGACCTTTCAGCGGCCAATAGTGAGGGTCACAAGTTGACATATTTCTTGTAGTGTTAGTGAAGGCGCCGAGGCGTTTAGTTTTAGGGTAAGGAAGTTACGTAGGAACACGTAAAAGCTTACGTAGGTCTAGGATTTTTGGTGCGGGCTGCACTGACCCGTTTATGATTCAAGGCCAACCCACCTGGCGCATTGGCCTCGACATTTTTGGTCTGGGTCAGTGTCAAGGCCACAAGTAGCCCAGCACCAGCGCCCAGAAACGAACCGGCCTCGCCACCAGCTCGGCCCACCAGACAGAGGCGGCCCAACCGCAATATCAGCGGCCCTGAGTGGGTGTGACGCTGCCAGCTACTTAACGCGTCCTCACCCACCAGAGCCATCCATCAAGTGGATCACGACACGAACCCGACGGCGGCTCCTTCCCCTTTCCCCTTCCTTCCCCAATTCGTGTATCCAGAGATTGTAACCCTAAATCGCTACCTGAATTCGTGAGCTGAGAGTTAGATCGAGTAATATACCAGTGGGTTGCTTACATCTGGTATTCGAGCCATAGATCCACACCCTGGCGCATCTGATCAAGACGAGGCTGCAAAAATCGATCAAGGATCGACTCAGCGCCACAGATCCTTCCTTTAAGGATTACTTCAACAAGCTCACCAACTCCCTCGACGCGATCCACTCCGACATCCACGCCCACATCGCCAAGATGGACGATCTGGGCCAGTGGCGGCCCGATCTGGAACGGCACGTGGATCAGCTCTCGGCGGCGGTAGCGGAACTCCAAGCGCGGCCTGCGACCGCTGCGGAAGATCGGCCGGTGGGGGCACCAGCGCCACCACCACCCGCACCACCAGCGCCGCTGCGTGACCATGTCGGCACTAGCAAGCGTGCGGAGGGCGACGCCATCGGGTCAAATGACCACGACATCGACGTTCTTTGATAGAGGGGTGTCCCGATGTTTCGATGAGATGGTGGCTACCGTTTTCTGTGGGAGTCGACCTTGATGATCCGACTATGAACGTGCGAGATGTCGTGCCTTAGCAACCGCTAAACCAACTTCCGAGGGTTATTGACCACGCCGGAGCACGATCAACCTGACCACGAGGGCCTGTTTCCTGCGAGCAAGTGAAGAACAAGCAAGAAACTAAGATTGCAATCTGGATATTGCGAATATAAGAGGAAAGCTTTATTAATGAAGGTGGGGTTCTGTGACGCCTTGGTCTGGTCGTTGAACACAAACGAAGTACATGAAGTTGCAACTATGGCGAACTTTTGATCTAAACAAAACCCCAAAGTCTAAACGGTGCCCTAAGGGCTGTATATATGGAGGAAGAGGGGGGAATTTCGTGGCCCTTGGGGAAGGGGTCCGAAACCAACCCTATCTCTTGTTTCCCCACACATAGGGACTCTAAAAACAGCCTATACTTATGTATTTCGAAATTACATGGGCCTGGCCCAATAATAAGGTGACGCAACACCTAGAATAGCCTCTGGACGAAGTTTATGAAGTGGCATCTTGTATATTTCGTCCAAGGCTTCATGCACTCATTATGGTGGCTTCAATGTCCTGAAATCATCACTTGTAACTCCGTTCTTGTTCCCCTTGCGCATGCCATCAACTTCCATGCTTGTTCTTGCTCCAATGTTCATCCCTCTTATCCATGCCAGGCCCTTCATTTGTAAGCAAAACAAATGTATCTAGTTTAGGCATCATCACATTCTCATGAACATTAGAATCATTACCAAGAAACGAAAGTACCTGATAATTTAATTGGCGTGCGCGAGCTCTAGTAATTGGTCCAGTATATATATGTAGTAGTAGGGGTTGTGGGTGTAACAATGGTATTGATGTCCTCATCATCCTCCCCTTCTTGAAATGAAGTCATCCTCGACGGAAGCTCATCTTCCTCACCCAAATAAGGCTTCAAATCTACAATGTTAAAAGTGGGACTAACCCCATAATCTGCAGGCAGCTCAAGTTTATATGAATTATCATTTATTTTCTCTAACACCTTAAAAGGACAATCAGCATGTGGCATTAGCTTTGATTTGCGCAAATTAGGAAACCTATCCTTACGCAAATCTAACCAAACAAGATCTCCAGGTGCAAAGACAACATGTTTTCTACCCTTATCTCCAGCAAGTTTATATTTAGCATTCATATGCTCAATGTTGTCCTTAGTTAACTCATGCATTTTTAAGATCAATTCAACATGTTGTTTAGCATCAAAATTAACCTTCTCCGAAGATGGAAGAGGCAACAAATCAATGGGTGCACGAGGTAGGAAACCATACACAATTTCAAAAGGGAACATCTTAGTAGTAGAATGCAATGAACGATTATAAGCAAATTCAATATGAGGCAAGCATTCTTCCCACATTTTCTTATTATTCTTCAAAACAGCCCTAAGCATAGTAGACAATGTTCTATTGACTACTTCAGTTTGTCCATCAGTTTGGGGGTGACAAGTAGTACTAAAAAGCAGTTTAGTCCCCAACTTAGCCCATAAACATCTCCAAAAGTGGCTAAGAAATTTAGTATCACGATCTGAAACAATAGTATTTGGCACACCATGCAAGCGAATAATTTCACGAAAGAACAAATCAGCAACATTAACAGCATCATCGCTTTTATGACATGGTATAAAGTGTGCCATTTTCGAGAATCTATCCACGACAACAAATATGCTATCCCTCCCCTTCTTTGTTCGAGGTAAACCTAAAACAAAGTCCATATATATATCCTCCCAAGGAACACTGTGTACAGGCAAAGGCATATATAAACCATGAGGATTGAGTCGTGACTTAGCTTTTTGACATGTAGTGCAGCGAGCAACAAAACACTCAACATCCCGTCTCATCTTTGGCCAAAAGAAATGTGTAGCAAGTATGTCCTCCGTCTTCTTCACGCCAAAGTGTCCCATTAATCCTCCTCCATGCGCCTCCTGCAACAACAAAAGACGAACAGAGCTAGCAGGAATGCATAGCTTGTTAGCACGGAACACAAAGCCATCATTAATAACGAACTTGTTCCATGTTCTTCCTAATTTACAATTCTGCATTACATCTTTAAAATCAGCATCATGCACATATTGATCTTTGATGGTCTCCAACCCAAATATTTTGAAGTCAAGTAGTGAAAGCATAGTATAGCGACGAGACAAAGCATCAGCAATAACATTTTCTTTACCCTTCTTGTGTTTAATGACATAAGGGAAAGTCTCAATGAATTCAACCCATTTAGCATGTCTACGATTCAGTTTAGCTTGACTTCTAATATGTTTCAAAGATTCATGATCAGAATGTATAACAAATTCTTTGGGCCACGAATAATGTTGCCATGTCTCTAAAGTCCGAACAAGAGCATATAATTCTTTATCATAAGTAGAATAGTTCAGACTAGGCCCACTCAATTTTTCAGAAAAGTATGCAACAGGTTTGCCATCTTGTAATAACACACCTCCTAATCCAATTCCACTAGCATCACATTCAAGCTCAAAAGTCTTATTAAAGTCAGGAAGTTGGAGTAAAGGAGCATGTGTCAACTTATCTTTCAATACCGTGAAGGCTTCTTCCTGTGCGGTACCCCAAACAAAAGGCACATCCTTCTTTGTAAGCTCGTTGAGAGGTGCAGCAATGGTGCTAAAATCTCTCACAAAACGCCTATAGAAACCAGCGAGTCCAAGAAAACTCCGCACTTGTGTGACCGTCTTGGGTTGCGGCCAACTCTCAATAGCTTCAATCTTGGCTTTATCAACTTCAATTCCCTGTGGAGTAACAACATAGCCAAGAAAAGATACTTGGTCGGTGCAAAAGGTGCACTTCCCAAGGTTACCAAACAAACGTGCATCACGTAGAGCAATAAAAACAGCACGTAAATGTTCCAAATGTTCTTCCAAAGATTTGCTATAAATTAGTATATCATCAAAATAGACTACCACAAATCGTCCAATGAAAGAACGTAAAACTTCGTTCATTAGTCTCATGAAAGTACTAGGTGCATTAGTTAACCCAAAAGGCATGACTAACCACTCATATAAACCAAACTTAGTTTTAAATGCTGTTTTCCATTCATCTCCTAATTTCATACGAATTTGATGGTATCCACTACGCAAATCAACTTTGGAGAATATTGTAGAGCCACTCAATTCATCAAGCATATCATCGAGCCTAGGAATAGGATGACGATAACGAATAGTAATATTATTAATGCCTCTACAATCAACACACATACGCGACGTACCATCCTTTTTTGGCACTAGAATAATAGGAACAACACAAGGACTAAGGGATTCGCGAATATAATCTTTGTCGAGCAGCTCCTGTACTTGATGCATAATCTCCTTCGTCTCCTCTGGATTAGTACGGTATGGTGCACGGTTGGGTAGCGATGCACCGGGAATTAAGTCAATTTGATGCTCAATCCCTCGAATAGGTGGTAATCCCGGTGGCACGTCTTGTGGGAAGACGTCAGCAAACTCCTGCAAAATGTTAGTGACAGCAGGGGGCAAAGAGGAAGGCACATCCTCGAATGAAAATAATGCCTCTTTGCACACAAAAGCATAGCAAACAGATTTGCTAAAATCTAGCTCATCAATATCAGATTTTGTGGCAAGTAAACATGCACTTTTCAATTAAATTTCTGAAGCAACACTAGATGGTTTATTATTAGGCTTCATTTGTTGCTCAAATTCTTTTGCCACAATCTGATTTTCACTTTTATTCTTCTCCTGTTTTGCTTTATTAGCTCTATTAATATCATCTTTCAAAATGGAATCAGGAGTCATAGGAAGCAAAGTAATATTTTTATCCTTATGAACAAGAGTATACTGATTGTTTCTACCATGGTGTACAGAATTTTTATCAAATTGCCATGGTCTACCAAGTAATAAGGAACATGCTTGCATAGGTACCACATCACAATCAACATAATCAGCATATGTAGAGATACTAAAATGCACACGAACGGTATGTGTTACCTTAACCTTGCCGCTGTTGTTGAACCATTGGATGTAGTAAGGATGTGGATGTGATCTTGTGGTGAGAGATAGATTCTCCACCATCTCCATGCTAGCCAAGTTCTTGTAGCTCCCTCCATCTATGATGACGCGAATAGAACGTTCCTTCACAACTCCCTTTGTATGGAACAAATTATGCCTCTGATTTTGCTCAGCTTGTGTAACCTGCACACTCAAAACACGTTGAGCAACTAAACATTCATACCTGTCAGCATCTTCAGCAGCCATGTACTGCGTCTCATGATCAGAATCATCTCCACCGTGTTCTTCATGTGTAATAAGAGCCAAAGTCTCCTCATCATAGTCACTAGCGGACTCATACCCACCATCCTCAGTAGCAATCATCACACGCTGAGATTTGCATTCTCTCGCAAAATGTCCTCTTCCCTTACAACGACGACAAATAATATCACTTGTGTGCCCTGTTGACGCCATGGAAGAAGAAGAGCTCTGTGCAGGCCCGGCAGGTGTGCTCTTGGCAGATAGTGGTGGTTGTGCCTGCTTTCTTGTATCACAGTTGGAGGTGGCACCTGAAGGAGGTGATGGTGTTGTGGAAGTAGATGATGCACGTGGTGTCCATGATGAAGGTCGACCTGCAGAAAAGTTAGTTCACGCCAATGCCTGTCGATCCTGCACTTCACGTTCAGCTTTACAAGCAAGATGGAATAAACGAGTGATATTATTATAATCCTTATACTCTAGAATGGTCTGAATCTCTCTATTTAATCCACCCATAAAATGTGCAAGCATAGCTTCATTCTCCTCAACAATACCACATCTAATCAAGCCAGTTTGTAATTCCTGATAATATTATTCTACATAATTTTTTCCTTGTCTTAAGCGCTGCAATTTTTGAAGTAATTCACGTTGATAATATGGTGGAACCCAACGAGTACGCATAGCAGTTTTCAAAGCAGCCCAAGTAGCTGGAACAGGATATAATCTACAATGTTCAGACCACCAAACACATGCAAAGCTAGTGAAAGCACAAACAGCAGCAGGAACACGTCTCTCCTCAGGATATTGTAAACATGTAAATCGTTGTTCAGTTTCTAACTCCCAAGTAAGATATATATCAGGAACATATCTATCCTCAAATGGTGGAATATTCAATTTCAGTTTAGGGAGATGGTCATGATCTCGTACTTGAGGGGGAGCTCTAACATTGCCATTATTTGCATGTGGACGACCTGGTGGTTGTGGTGCTGGTGGTTGCAAGTTCTGATTTTGATCAACTTCATCCTCGTAATCTCCCACATAATCATCATCCTCCGCATCAGCAGCAGGAGCCACAAAAGTATCAACAGTAGCACGAACAGTTTGGCCAAGCACAAGAGGAACACGACTCGCTCGGCGGAGGGCTGTTTCGCGACGTGGAGGTAGTCGTCGTCGTTGTTGTTGTTGTTGTTGTTGTAGAAGTGCGTTAGGTGCAGCCGGTGGTGGTGGTGGAAGACGCGCGAGCAATTCATTAAAATTGTTATCGAGCTTTGTTTCGAACGTCTTCTCCATGCCATCTATCTTCTCCATGACCTCTTCAAATCTGTTTAGCACATCTTGCATTTGTCCACTCATCATTTGCTGAAATTTATCATGCAACTCCTTATTCGTCATGTTCTCCCAGTCAGTCTGGTCGGCTTGTGATCCTGGCATGGTTAGCAGCAATAGAAACACACAAGTATGATCCTACAGACTACTAACAAGAGGTGGTGGTGGGTGTCACAAATCCGTCAAGCAAATCTCAAATTCTTACCAGTTCTTACCCAGCAGCAGGCGGTGATCGGCAACTGTTGTAGTCAAAACTCTCAAAAGCTTGGATAGAGCGATTGCCAGGGAGAGTCAAACACACGATGTGGATGTATGTGGAGCTGGGAAGGCTTATAGTATGGTAGCAAAAAGGATCAGCAATAATCAATTCAGAGATGCAAAGTTGAATAAATGCTCAACGAGGGTACTGTGCTGGTCCTAGGCTAGACTGTGCTAGAGACGCGAGCCTAGAACACTAACAAAATCACGGCGCTGCACTTAAACAAGGGAGGAGCACACTCTGAATTTTTTTCTCTTTTTCTTTTTTGCACTTTTTTCCTCTTTTTTTTGCTCCGCAACAATGTTTTTCGAAAAAGTCTACAAATGGTCTAAAAACTGCCTAGACAAAATTTTCCAGAACTTAGTTTTTTTTAAACTGGAACTAGTTTTCTACTGCGGTAGCGCGGATGTTGGGGGTCCTTCTTGTCACGACTCGGAGTATGGCGTGATCTGGAAATCCAAAACAGAGTAACAAAATACTGGACTCGGAATAGGACTGTGTGGAGATGAATCTGGTGGAACTCGGACTGGTGGCAGAGGAGATGAATCTGGTGGAACTTGGACTGGTGGCGGATATATGTTTAGGTGGACGATCGGATTGGCGTGATGGCGGACGGATATGTGGTGGCGTATATGGACTCGGATTGGCGGTGAATATGTGGTGATATATGGCAGCGGCGATGATGATGCGGTGGTGAATTATCAGCAGCAGCGATGGATGATGCGGTGGTATATATGGCAGCGGCGACGTGACAACCTGTGAACAGAACTCGAAACTCTAAAGGACTAGAATGCTAAGACCAGCAACTTGACACGACGATGCAACCGCGAATTCAACAAAGCAAATACAGAAAAGATTATGCAAAGGCTCAGATTGGTTTGAGATATTGATGAACTAACCCTAATTTTTTTGGCTTTTTCGTGGACTGTAGGTATGAAAAACAGACTCGATCTAAACTATGAAAAACTGATAAAATCTCACCGAGCAACCTGAAATCTGATACCACTTGATAGAGGCAAAGGTGTCCCGATATCGATGTGAGATGGTGGCTATCGTTTTCTGGGAGTACCTTGACGATCCACTACGACGCTGAGACGTCGCGACCTTAGCACGCTACCAACTTCCGAGGGTTATTGACCACGCCGGAGCACGATCAACCTGACCATGAGGGTCTGTTTCCTGCGAGCAAGCAAAGAACACGCAAGAAACTAAGATTGCAATCTGGATATTGCGATATAAGAGGAAAGCTTTATTAATGAACGTGGGGTTCTGTGACGCGTTGGTCTGGTCGTTGAACACAAACGAAGTACGCGAAGTTGCCAACTATGGTGAACTTTTGATCTAAACAAAAAACCCCAAAGTCTAAACGGTGCCCTAAGGGCTGTATATATGGAGGAAGAGGGGGGAATTTCGTGGCCCTGGAAAGGGGTCCGAAACCAACCCCATCTCTTGTTCCCTCACACACATACGGACTCTAAAAACAGCCTATACTTATGTATTTCGAAATTACATGGGCCTGGCCCAATAATAAGGTGACGCAGCACCTAGAATAGCCTCTGGACGAAGTTTATGAAGTGGCATCTTGTATATTTCGTCCAAGGCTTCATGCACTCATTATGGTGGCTTCAATGTCCTGAAATCATCACTTGTAACTCCGTTCTTGTTCCCCTTGCGCATGCCATCAACTCCATGCTTGTTCTTGCTCCAATGTTCATCCCTCTTATCCATGACAGGCCCTTCATTTGTAAGCAAAACAAATGTATCCAATTTAGGCAGCATCGTATTCTCATGAACATTAGACTCATTACCAAGAAACGAAAGTACATGATAATTTAATTGGCGTGCGCGAGCTCTAGTAATTGGTCCAGTATATGTAGTAGTAGGGGCTGTGGGTGTAACAATGGTATTGATGTCCTCATCATTCTTCCACGGGGACTGGCGCCGATGTTCGCATCGGTGGTCACCCCGGCCAACGGTCAGTCAAAACTCCCCGTCCCATCTACCATCGCATCTCCATACGCGCACGCCAGTCAGATCCTCGCTGGAATTGGCCAGGCTCATCCATCGATCGGGTTCCCCCAATTCACGGGCGAGAATCCGCATCTGTGGAAGACACTTTGCGAGCAGTACTTCCAAATGTTTGACATCCACGAGAAATTCTGGGTCCTGATGGCATCACTGAATTTCTTTGGCTCTGCATCGGTGTGGTTGCAATCGGTGCAGAGGAGATTGACCGAGTTCGATTGGGAATCCTTCTCGAATCTGTTGTGTACGCGATTCGATCGTGACCGTCATCAGCTCTTGATTTTCCAGTTTTACTCTCTATCGCAGAAAACAACCGTAGCTGATTACATTGAGCAATTTGAACTGATCATTAGTCACTTATCTGCATATTCTGAATCCATTCATCCTTACTACTATCTTACCCGTTTTGTTGAGGGACTGCGGCCCGACATTCACGCGGTGGTCCTAGTGCAACGGCCACCCGACCTCGACACGGCGTGCACTCTGGCATTACTTCAGGAGGAAGTGGCGGATGGCGCCGCGCGAGAGCGTACGCGTCCCAGCGTAGTGCATGCCACCGCTCCGGATTGGAACCACCACAATGGCACGAGCGTGCCCATGGCACTTCCCCCTCCACCACCCCAAGGACAGCCACCAACGACACTGATGGCCACTGATCGGCGCACCGTAGAAGCCAGCCGCGCGGACGACACCAAGCTCAAGGCACCGCGGGAGTACCGTCGTGCGGAGGGCCTCTGTTTCAAGTGCGGGGAGCGCTGGGGGCAGGACCACAGCTGCCCCACCAGCGTTCAACTCCATGTTCTCGAGGAGCTACTCGAGCTGTTCAGCCTCGACTCCGACGGTGATTCCCCGAGCCCACCGCTCGGCGATGCGCTAGCCGAAATAGCAATGGCGATCTCACGCCATGCCCTCACTGGTGGCACGTCACTGAAGGCGATTCGTCTTCACGCGTGGTTGCAAGGCCACAAGGTGTTGCTGCTGGTGGATTCTGGAAGTTCCACATCCTTCATCGACGCACGACTCGCATCAGTTCTGACGGACGTCATACCTCTCCTTCGACCCTGCCGCGTCAAGGTTGCATATGGAGGCGAGCTCTGTTGTTTCTCTCACATACCACACTGCAGCTGGGTGTCTCAGATGCATGAATTCAGCACAGACATGAAGGTGCTGCCATTGGGTGCATATGACGCCATCCTCAACATGGACTGGCTTGAAGAACACAGTCCAATGAGTGTGGACTGGCACGCCAAACACTTGCTGATTACAACTCCAACTGGACCAGCGCAACTGTGAGGCCATCAAGAGCGTGTTGAATCCTGCCCTGAGATCAACGCCTTGCAGCTGCAATCCTTGCACAAACAGGGCTCGCTAGCGTAAATTGTGTAGCCATATCAGACTAGAAGAATGCCCGTGCATTGCAACGGGGCCACATTAACTTTAAGAGTTCAATATTACGACATTGGCGACCTTTTTTACCATCAAATCCTCACACACACACTCTCCCCCCTCCCTCTTCCTCACTGTCTCTCCCTCTCTCTCTCTCTCTAACACACACACACATAGCCTATTCTCCCCGCCAATAAGACTTACTCAATTGGCAATAATGTGTGGACTTGTGGTGAGCTTGACTGAACTAATGGATAGTGTGATATATTCCCCAATCATTTAATAATGAAATTTCAGAAATGGGAAGATTATGTAACACCTCAAGTCGTTAGCTACAGTGACCTTCCCCTAATGATGCCATGTCATCAGGCTTGCTAAGCCAAACTGCCACTTGATAAAAATCAAAGCCCAATTCAAATTTAAAATAAAGTCAAATAAATTATTTCGTCAAACAGTAAAACTAAACTGTTCACCATATTCTATAAATTCCACTGATCTTTGACATGTTGATCCCAACATTATTTGACCCAAAAATTAAATCTTGTCAAATTAATAAGAGGTCCAACATCAGTTAAAATAACCAATTAAATATAAACCTAATTTTATGTATTTCCTTTTGGCCCCAAAACTTTTGTGCCACCTAAAAATATTGTGCTCGAATTGTGTGCATAGTTTCACAATTAACAAAATCCATTTAGTTGATATAAGAATAAATAGAAAACGGTGTTAAAAAAGGAGAAACGGATTAGAATACATTAAAAACCAAAAGGACGATGAAAAAGGGGATTCCACCTACCCCCGGGCCTTGCCACCGAACCGGCCCAGTGGTCCAGTCCCCGCACGGTCGTCTTCTCCTGTTCCCCGAGCCCGTCACTACAGAGCCGGGCTCCCGCCCGACCACCTCGCCGGCATCGAAGGGGAATGGATAAGGGTGACGCCCTGCCTCCCCTGCCCCATGGCCTCACTCCTCCTCGACGCCCCTCCCAGATCCACTTCTCCTCCTCGCTCGCTCAATCCCGATGATCTGGACGAAGTCAGATGCCACGGCCACCATGACTGACCCTGTCCACACGGCCACTTCCCTTCTCCCTGCTGGCTAGGAGCTTGTCGAGGAGCTCCAAATACCTCCTCTACTTCGTTTGCGCCAACGAGATCAAGTCCAGCACCCCCAGATCGACGTCATTGCCGTCTTCCTCAAACTTCGGCCACCGCGACATTGCCGTTCGATCCGCGCCGCCCCGAGCTCCCCTGTCTTCCCCTAGGGTGCCATTGACACCACCGTGATATCCTCTTGCCTTTCCCCAGTTTCCCCTCTCATTTGCTCTCGTTAGGTATTTCGCCGTGGCCGAGAACCGTCGTCCGCCATGGCCATTGCAGGGGTAGCCACTGAGCTCCTTGGATTGACCCCGTGGCACATGCCCTCTCCTATTCGCGCCCATGCCCGAGCCTTCAGCTCTTCTTCCGCGCCCGCGGGGCCACTCCCTCTCTGGCTCTCCATGCCCACGCACGTGCCACACCGCGTCCGTCGCGCCCGCCGTTGCCATCACGCTCGCCACAGCAGCCGCACCACTGTGCCCCACGCGACGCGCACCCTGGTCGCGCGTCACACTCTCGCTGGCTGCGCTCGCCCCGTCTGCTGCCGCCTATCCCTTCGCTCGCCCCACTATCGCGCCACCTCTTGTCGCGGCCATCTTCTGCCGGCCGCCCCCTTAGCCACGCCGGCCGCATCTCTGCCCTCCATTGTCGGCCGCTCGCCTCGCCTGTTGTGTGCTTCTTCCTGCTGCTATGCGCTGCTCTACCAGTGGTACGCTATTGCGCCATGCCCTCGACACTACCGTGGACAAACGTGGTGAAGGGATTGTCAATGGAGTACGAGGAGGAGGTGGCGGAGAAGGTGTGGAGAGGCAAGAGGTCTAGGGTGGCGTCAGCTGGCTGTGGTGGAGGTGATTATGCGAGAAGGAGCCGGAGCGGAAGGAGAGGTCACAATTGGAAAGAATCGCAAAAAAATCATAACCCGGAGATCTCATTCCAAAAAAATGCTAATATCGATGGAGGGGTGATTTCCTTCAATAGGTGGAAAACGTAGGAAATATTGAATGTTATCAAGGAAAGGTAAAAATTTAGGAAAGTTAGGATTTTGAACTGATTTCTATGCAAATAGGGTTTTATTGTTTGATAACATGATATCAGTACCTGCCCGTTTGTGACGTGTGTGATTAGGAAAGTTTGCAAATGTTAAGAAACTATTTATTGGGAGGAAAGTTTGTGATGTGTCTGTTATTTGTTTCCTAAGACAAGTTTCACTAATGAAAGAAATCGATTGATTTAGATAAGTTAGGAAAGTTAGATTCAAATCTATTATTTGTTTCTTAAAAATTTGTTATTTGTTTCCTAAGACAAATTGAACCAATAAAAGGAATCGATTGATATGAATAATTTAAGGAAGTTAGATCCGTGATTTGTTATACGTTAGGAAAGTCCTGGTTGTAATAAAGAGTGGAGAGAAAAATAAACCGATGGACCAGGATGGGAGGGGGTGGTGGGAGGAGAGACGAAAAAAAACTAGCGAAAATAAACCGTGGAGACTATTCACCAACTGCTCCATTAAGAGTAGAGATTACTGAAGAAGATGAAGTATACACACCCACACCAGACAACATACAGAAGGTCGTTGATCAGTTTGAAGATGTCTTCGGCGAACCAACTAGGCTGCCCCCACGTCGAGATTGTGATCACAGGATACCGCTTATGGCAGGAGCACAACCAGTGAATTTGAGGCTATATAGACATAAACCTGAGCACAAGGATGAGATGAAAAGCAAGTGCAAGAGATGTTGCGATCTGGTGTCATTCAGCACAGCCACAGTCCTTTCTCTTCACCTGTGATCCTAGTCAAGAAAAAAATGGCACGTGGCGACTCTGCATAGATTACAGACAGCTCAATGCTATGACCATAGTGGCCAAGTACCCGGTGCCTGTAATTGAGGAGTTGTTAGACGAGCTGCACGGGGCTAAGTGGTTCTCCAAGCTGGACTTGAGGGCAGGTTACCATCAAATCAGACTAGTTGAAGGAGAGGAATTCAAGACTGCTTTTCAAACTCATTCCGGGCACTTTGAGTTCAAAGTCCTGTCGTACGGCCTTGTTGGCGGACCCGCTACGTTCAACGGTGCTGTCACCGGCACACTTCAACCGCTGATGCGTGAGTGTGTTCTGTCTTTCTTCGACGACATACTGGTGTTCAACAAAACACTGCAAGATCATGCAGAGCACCTCCGACAGGTGTTTGATCTACTTCGTCGTGACCAATGGAAAGTGAAAAGAAGCAAATGCAGTTTTGGGCTGCAAAGAATAACATACCTGGGGCATGTCACCAGCGCTGACTGTGTGGCAACAGACCCCACTAAGATCGAGGCAGTGACAGCTTGGCCCACACGTACAAATGTGAAAGAGGTCAGACAGTTTTTGGGACTAGCAGGATATTACAGACGCTTTGTCTGGCAATTTGGGATCCTAGCCCGACCCCTCTTCAACCTCCTCAAGAAGGGAACACCGTTCATTTGGACAGATAACACTGAAAAAAGTTTCCAAGTTCTCAAACAGAGTTTGGGCACACCGCCGGTGCTTGCCCTGCCAAACTTTCAGAAACAATTCACGATCGAAACTGATGCATGTGGTACAGGCATTGGAGCAATTTTGCAGCAAGAAGGGCACCCCGTCGCCTTTATGAGAAAAGCACTCTGCCCCAAGTACCAGGGCCTATCCACGTATGAGAAAGAGTACTTTGCAGTGATCACTGCAGTTGACCAATGGCGACCGTACTTACAGTCTGCAGAATTCATCATCAAGATAGACCAATGCAGCTTGGTCTATTTGCAGGAGCAGAGGCTCACGACCCCATGGCAACAGCGAGCTTTCACCAAGTTATTGGGCTTGCAATACAAGATCATGTATAAGAAAGGGGTGAAAAATGGAGCAGCAGATGCACTATCTCGCCTACACCACTCAGAGCACGCCATGGCGATCTCAAGCTGCCAGCCAGCATGGCTCGACGATATCGTGTCAAGCTACAACTCCAACCCTCAAGCATAGCGTCTCTTGGAACAGTTGGCAGTCAGACCAGACCCAAAAGGGCGTTTCAGCTTGTCACAAGGGCTTCTGCATTTCAGAGACCGTATTTGGCTTGGAGGCAGCACCGCACTGCAGCAGTAGATCATGTCGGTGTTCCATGACAGCCCGGTGGGAGGGCATTCAGGCTTTCCAGCCACCTACAAGCGAGTCAGGCGTTTATTCGCTTGGTCAAAAATGAAGGCTCACATTCTTCAGTATGTTCAGTGCTGCGAAATCTGTCAACAAGCTAAAGCGGAGCGGGTGGCTTCGCCAGGGCTGCTCCACCCACTTCCTATCCCCACCACATCCTGGGATATGATCACGATGGACTTCATGGATGGTCTTCCACAATCAGGTCAGTACAATTGCATCTCGGTTTTGGTCGATAAGATGACCAAGTTCGCTCATTTCTTGTCGCTTGCCCATCCTTACACTGCTTCCCGCGTTGCCCTCCTTTACATGCAACGCATTTACCCCATCCATGGTTTTCCTCAATCTATTGTCTCCGATCGTGATCCTGTTTTCACGAGCCACTTTTGGCAAGAACTCTTTCGCCATGCTGGTACCGATCTCCGCATGAGCACGTCCAACCATCCGTAAACCGCTGGGCAATCAGAGCGTGTGAACCAATGCCTTGAAACTTTCCTTCGCTGTTTCACTCATTCTTGTCCCAAGCGATGGAGCGCCATTGGATTCCTCTTGCACAATTCTGGTACAATGCTGCGCCATATTCAGCCATTGGCATGACACCATTCATGGCTATGTTTGGTCACGAACCTCGTCATTGGGGCATCACGGCGGCCTCTTCTTGCTTTGTTCCTGCTCTGCAAAACCTGGCTCGACGAGCGCGCCACCATTCAAGATCTGCTACAACAGCACCTTCAGCGAGCTCGCTTGCGTATGAAACAGCAAGCAGACAAGAAACGCTCAGAGCTGTGTTTGAGATCGGCGACGAAGTTTACCTGAAGCTACAGCCGTACGCGCAAACATCAGTGGCCAAGCGAGCTAACCACAAGCTCTCTTTTCGGTACTTATAGGCCATACTCCATCATCGACAAGATCAATCCGGTGGCTTACAAACTAGAGCTACCGACGAATGCAACAGTTCACCCGGTTTTCCATGTATCACTGCTGAGAAAGGCCTTGCTGCCAGGTACGCCAGTTCAACAACAACTTCCCACTGCTACTGATATACCTGTAGTTCCAGTCCAGGTTTTGGCTTCGCGATGGCGTCGCAAGCATGGCAGCATGATTGAAGAGGTCCTCGTGCGGTGGTCCGATCCCGCGTCAGTCGGCGACACTTGGGAAGACAAGGAAGAACTACAAGCTTGATTTCCTGCTGCAGAGGCTTGGGGACAAGCCTCATCACAAGAAGAAGGGGGTGTCAAGGCCACAAGCAGCCCAGCACCAGCGCCCAGAAACAAACCGGCCTCGCCACCAGCTCAGCCCACCAGACAGAGGCGGCCCAACCGCAATATCAACGGCCCTGAGTGGGTGTGACGCTGCCAGCTACTTAGCATGTCATCACCCAGCAAAGCCATCCATCCAGTGGATCACGGCACGAACTCGGCGGCGGCTCCTTCCCCTTTCCCCTTCCTTCCCCAGTTCGTGTATCCAGAGATTGTAACCCTAAATTGCTACCTGAATTCGTGAGCTGAGAGTTAGATCGAGTAATATACCAGTGGGTTGCTTAGGCCAACTCCACCGCACGACCCCAAACGGACGTCCGTTTTGTCCGGATTTCGTCCGCTTGGGGTGGCAATGGGGATGAGAACAGACATGTGTGTCCGGTTTGGGTTCGAGGTACCCACCGCGGCAGAGAGACCCCAACTTGTCCGTCTCGAGTACGCTCGCCACGCCCCGGGCCCTGGCCACGCGCCTGCCGCTCCAGAGCCTGCGCCGCCTCGCCGGTCGCCGCCGCTAACGCCGTCTCACCGGCAACAGCAGCAGCCAACACTGCCCGCTCGCCGCGCCGTGCCCCGGCACCGGCCGCAGCGCGCTCGCCCCGCGCGCCCGCGCCCTCCGCCGCGCCCCGGAACCGGCCGCCGCGCGCTCGCCCCGCGCGCCCGCAGCGCTCGCGAGCGGCTGCGAGCTCGGCCAACCGCGCGCCCGCGCCCTCCGGCCCGTGCCCCCGCACCCTCCGTTGCAACTCGCCGCCGCCCGCGCCCTCCGCCCCGCGCCTACGCGCCCTCTGCCCCACGCGCTCGCTAGCGCCGCCCGCGCACGCGCGCCCGCTCGCCGCCGCCCGTGTACGCGCGCCCGCTCGCCCTCTGCCCTGCGTGCTCGCCGCCCGCTGCCCCGCGCGCCGCCCGTGCCCGCTCGCCTGCGCGCTTGCCCGCGCCCTGCACATGCTCGCCGGCCGCGGCGGCAGGGCCTCAACGACGGCGAGGCGGCCGGCCGATGGGGCGCCACCGCGCCGCGTGCTTCTCGGCGGCCACGGCTGTTTTGCCTCGCCGTGGTGTGCAGGGCGTGGTAGGCCAGGAAGACAAAAAATAGGAGAGAGAAAGGGATGGGTGGGTGGGTGTGTGGGCCAATGACAGGCGGGCCAGGGTCACATGCAAAAGGACATGCCCCGGACGAGGACGACCTAGAGAGCTCGTGTTCGTTTCAGACCCAAAACCAGCCCAACTTTGATCCCAGGATGGGGTGAAGCGGACAGAAAACGGGCGTCTTTTTAGAATGGGGTCGCGCGCTGGGTCGTCTGATATGTTCCTTTTACCCCAAACGGACGGGGCCGGACAAGATAAGGTCGCGCGGTGGAGTTGGCCTTACAGTAAGTGACCCAGCGGGCCGACCCGGCCCATTCCCGTCTTGATTCTCCATCCATCCAATCATGCAGGCGCACAGCAGGCAAACAGCCAGCGCGACACGGCGATCCGGTACCTGACCCGAACCCGCCGATCCGGAGAACTCGCTCCGTCGCGCGCGCCGGAGCCCGGCCCCGATCTGACCGGTGGTTGGGACCGTGTCTCTCGTGTCGTGTGTGACAGACAGGTATAGAGAGAGGCAGCGGTGAGCTGAGCTGTCCCTCACATGCCTCGCCGTTCGTACCATCCCATCCCATCCAATCCCATCCGGAAAAGGACGACCCAGGACATGTAATCAGGCTGCCGATACTCCGTGCCCCAACTTGATTCCACATTTTTGTTCCGTGTTATGGCGCGCGCGCGGATTATTGATCTATGCCGGCGGCCCTACACCTTTCTCCTCCGCGCCCGAGTACTCGTAGTATGATTTTGTCTCGGTCGGCCGGCCCCGGCATTGCCGGTCCAACTTTTCACGTGTACGTACTTTCTGGAAAGGGCTACGTGTACATGCTCACGTTCACGTACTCCGACATGCATTCGGGTATTCGAGGGCGTTGGAGTCTCGGTGGGTGGACCGTTGAATTAGGAAAAAGTCCATTTTAAACCCTGAACTTGTAGACGTTTGGTGAAATGAACCCTAAATCGAAATCCCGGTCAATTGCACCATAAATTATGTAATTCCGGTCTAAATCAAACCCTGACAAAGATCAACCGGGATTTCTCTAGCTAGTGGGCCAAGGAGCACCCGTTTGCGCGAGCCCTATGCGGCAAAAGAGTGACAAAAAAATAAAGACAAATTTTTTTGAGCAAACAAAAAAAATAGATGGGCTGGCCCAGCGCGGAGGACGGGTGCTCCTTGGCCCACTAGCTAGACAAATCCCGGTTGACCTTTGTCAGGGTTTGATTTAGACCGGCACAACTTTTAGTTTGTTGCTTTTTTTTGGTATGTTCGCTCCTTTCCTGGCAATGGGCCGGCCTATTTGCGACGTACGTTCTCTCGTTTCCTGGCAATGGGCCGGCCCATTTGCGTGAGCCCTACGCGGCAAAAGAGTGACAAAAAAATAAAGACAATTTTTTTGAGCAAACGGGCCAGGATTTGTCTAGTTAGTGGGCCAAGGAGCACCCGTCCTCCGCGTTGGGCCAGACCATATATTTTTGTGCTCAAAAAACTGTCTTTATTTTTTGTCACTCTTTTGCCGCGTAGGGCTCACGCAAACGGGCCGGCCCTGTGCCAGGAAACGAGAGAACGTACGTCGCAAACAGGCGGGCCCATTGCCAGGAAAGGAGCGAACGTACCCAAAAAATGCAACAAACTAAAAGTTAAAGCCGCTGGCTGGATTCGAACTAGCGACCTTCGGATGTGTAGGCGCAACGCCAGCCAGAGCAGCTAGCGATTAGGATTGGTATTAGGCACAACGCCAGCCAGTGCAGCCCGCTCCCGCTCCGCGCACTCCGCCGCCGGCCACTCCGGCCCCGGCGTCCACCGCTCTCGACGGCGGCTACCCCGGCCCCGCCGCCCACCTCCTCCCTTGGCATGGCTTCGTCCTCTTCCGCCGGCGGCCGCGGCCGCGGGCTCCAGTGGCTGGACTCCAGCCCTTCCACCATCAGATCTGCTAGCCCGGCCGCGCCTCGCTCCTTCCGGGCCGTACTCTGCGAGGGGCCCCTCGCGTCATCCGAGGGGGACTCGCAGCCCCTGCCACGCCCCGGGCTGAGATCTGAGGTTCACCGCGTCAGCTCCGAGGCCCACTGGGAGGCCGCGCGCGGCCGCAAGCGTCCTCGCCGCCGCTCCCCTCGTCGCCGCTGGCGGACCCAACCTCTCCGCGGCGCTCCCCTCACGCGGCGGCGCCCGGCGAGTGCCCCCGCTGCTACAGCACCGGCCACCCCCGCTCGGAGTGCCGCCAGGCCATCTGCTGCCGCCGCTGCAGGTTCCCGGGCCACGTTGCTCGCGACTGCCCCAACCCGCGCTCCCCGGCCCCCTCTGGTGAGCCGCCATCCAAGCGCCGCTGCGGCTCCCCTCCGCGGCCTCGCCTCCCCCCAGCTTCGCCCTCTCCCTCGAGCCCGGACGCGAGTGTCGCCGGCCCAAGCCACCCCGCGCTCTCCGGGTGTGGGGGCCGGTCCTCGCCCGCCTCGACTTCGCCGTCGAGCTCCTCTCAAAGCAACTCCTCCAACACCTCGAGCAGGACGCCGGTCGTGCTCTCCGGCCATCCTGCCCTCCGCCCCACGTTTGCCGTGTGCTACCTGCCGCGCACGGCCAGGCTGGTCGCCGCCGAGACGGAGCTGCGGGAGCGCGCCCTCACGGCCACCGTCGCTGGGAACCGCTCAGGCATTGGCCGCGAGGAGGTTGCTGGGCTGCTGCGCGAACGATTCGGTCTCGCCGACGACGAGTTCTCCGTCCACAGTCGCGGCCACAACGAGTTCCTCCTCAAGTTCTCCTCGACCGAGGCCCGCGCCAGGGTGGCCCTGCGCCCGGTGCGCTCGCCGCGGTTCAGACCCATGGAGTCACTCGGCCGGCTGCGAGCCGGTGCAACCGCGTTTTCGGGTGGAGGTTGAGCTCGTCGGCCTCCCCGACCAGGCGTGGCACTGCTCCTCCGTCGAGTCCATGCTCTCCCCGTTTCTCGAGATCGAGCACCTCCTCCCCTCCACCCGTGATGGCAGCGACATGTCCAGGTTCAGGTTCTCGGCATGGACTGCGAACCCCGACGCCATCCCGCGGTCTACCGACCTGCTGCTCCCGGAGCCAGACGCCGTCGACGCCGACGCCGACCCCAACCGCGCCGAGCGCCTTGTCCGACGCACACTCCGCAAGCCAGTGTAGATCCTGGTCACTGCCTCGGAAGATCTCCGTCTGCCGGCGCCTCCGCCAGCACGGCCGCGCTCGCCGGACGGTGCCGATGACGGTGACGCGAACCACCCGTCCCCCCCGCTCCCTCCACGCTGGCCCCGGCGACAGGAGTTCCCGCCGCGCTCCTCTCGGGCGTCACCGCCTGGCACCCGGCAAGCTGGGACCGCCGACCAAGGCCAACGTCGCCGCCATGGTACGCGTCCTCCGTACCGTGGGTGGCGAGGCATTCTGGGCCCCACCCGTCCACGGCCCCGTCCCTGCTAGCGGGCCCGCACTTCGCCAACGGATTGCTGCTACCACGACCGGGCCCTTGCCTGTCGGTTGCTAGTCGACCACGGGCGCTCCAGTCAACGGGTTGACGCGGTCCCCGCCACGCGACACCGAAGTGCTGCCTCCCCAGGTCAGCCCTGGCAGGCACGGGCTTGCCACTTGTCAGCCTTCTGCGCCCGGCCAGGCCCCGCTGAGCCCATCACGGGGGCCAGCCTCTGAGCCCGATACCCCACGCTGCCCCGACAGTGCTGCCTCTGGCCATCCTGCCGCCGACAGGCCGGAGATTCCTGAAACCCTCTGCACCAACCCCATCTCAACACCGGCCTGCGGCCCGCAGGCGATGCAGCCCGGATCCACCGCGGCACAGACAAAGCCAGCCCCACCCCCCGCCCGCGTGCTACAGGCTGAGGCCCCCGCGGTGCCGGGCAGTGCTTTGCATGGCCCCGTGACGCAGCAGCCAACCCTGGCGCAGGAAGTGGTTGGCGGGCCCAACACCTGCCAGGCCATAATTATTGGCCCACGTGCCACGGAGGGGATCCCAGCCGTCGACGACCACGATTGCGGGGTGGGGGGCGCTTGGAGCGATTCGTCTCCTCGCTTCAGTGCCCCAACGCGCCTATTCTCCCGCCCCCAACACCGCGCCGCCGACGCAACGCCGTCCCGTTGGATTTCACACCTCGACGCAGCGGACGTATTGCACGGCAGAAGATAGAAAGAGAATGAAAGTCATTCCCTATGCCTTGGCCATAGGTTCTATAAAGTATGTCATGCTGTATACCAGATCTATTGTATACCCTGCACTAATTTAGCAAGGGAATACGATAGTGATCTAGGAGTAGATCACTGGACAGCGGTCAGAATTATCCTTAGTAAAATAAGGATATGTTTCTCGATTATGGACGTGACAAAAAGGTTCGTCGTAAAAAGTTACGTCAATGCAAGCTTTGACACAGATCTGGATGACTCTAAGTCTCGATCTAGATACATATTGAAAGTGGGAGCAATTAGCTAGAGTAGCTCCATGCAGAGCATTGTAGACATAGAATTCGCAAAATACTTACGGATCTGTATGTGACAGACCCGTTGACTAATATTATCTCACAAGCAAAACATGATCACACCTTAGTACTCTTTGGGTGTTAATCACATAATACAATGTGAACTAGATTATTGACTCTAGTAAACCCTTTGGGTGTTGGTCACATATCGATGTGGACTATGGGTGTTAATCACATGGTGATGTGAACTATTGCTATTAAATCACATGGCAATGTGAACTAGATTATTGACTCTAGTGCAAGTGGGAGACTGAAGGAAATATGCCCTAGAGGCAATAATAAAGTTATTATTTATTTCCTTATATCATGATAAATGTTTATTATTCATGCTAGAATTGTATTAACCGGAAACATAATACATGTGTGAATACATAGACAAACAAAGTGTCACTAGTATGCCTCTACTTGACTAGCTCGTTAATCAAAGATGGTTATGTTTCCTAACCATGAACAATGAGTTGTTATTTGATTAACGGGATCACATCATTAAGAGAATGATCTGATTGACATGACCCATTCCATTAGCTTAGCACCCGATCGTTTAGTATGTTGCTATTGCTTTCTTCATGACTTATACATGTTCCTATAACTATGAGATTATGCAACTCCAGTTTACCGGAGGAACACTTTGGGTACTACCAAACGTCACAACGTAACTGGGTGATTATAAAGGAGTACTACAGGTGTCTCCAAAGGTACATGTTGGGTTGGCGTATTTCGAGATTAGGATTTGTCACTCCGATTGTCGGAGAGGTATCTCTGGGCCCTCTCGGTAATGCACATCACATAAGCCTTGCAAGCATTGCAACTAATGAGTTAGTTGCGGGATGATGTATTACAGAACGAGTAAAGAGACTTGCCGGTAACGATATTGAACTAGGTATTGGATACCGACGATCGAATCTCGGGCAAGTAACATACCGATGACAAAGGGAACAACGTATGTTGTTATGCGGTCTGACCGATAAAGATCTTCGTAGAATATGTAGGAGCCAATATGGGCATCCAGGTCCCGCTATTGGTTATTGACCGGAGACGTGTCTCGGTCATGTCTACATTGTTCTCGAACCCGTAGGGTCCGCACGCTTAAGGTTACGATGACAGTTATATTATGAGTTTACATGTTTTGATGTACCGAAGGAGTTCGGAGTCCCGGATGAGATCGGGGACATGACGAGGAGTCTCGAAATGGTCGAGACGTAAAGATTCATATATTGGATGATATGGTTAGGCCAAGGGGTCAAGCCCATGAGGCTTTAGGTCGGTGCAAAAGGATTTTTGCGGAGGCCAGGGGGCCAAACGCCGGAGACCCTGGCGTCTGGCCCTGGGCCAGACGCCGAGGCCCATGGCGTCTGGGCCAGACACCAAGGATTGTGGCGTTTGGTCCTGGAGTCCGAGTGGGACTCTTGCCTTTCGGGCAAAACCGACTTTGAGGAGGCTTTTGCTCCAAGTTTCGACCCCGGGGCTCAACATATAAATAGAGGGGCAGGGCTAGCACCAAAGAGACAACAAGTTGATCCACGTGATCTATTCCTTAGCCGTGTGCGGTGCCCCAGCCACCATATTCCTCGATAATACTGTAGCGGAGTTTAGGCGAAGCCCTGCTGCTGTAGTACATCAAGATCGTCACCACGCCGTCGTGCTGACGGAACTCTTCCCCGACACTTTGCTGGATCGGAGTCCGGGGATCGTCATCGAGCTGAACGTGTGCTCGAACTCGGAGGTGCCGTAGTTTCGGTACTTGATCGGTTGGATCATGAAGACGAACGACTACTTCCTCTACGTTGCGTCAACGCTTCCACAGTCGGTCTGCGTGGGTACGTAGACAACACTCTCCCCTCTCGTTGCTATGCATCACATGATCTTGCGTGTGCGTAGGAAAAATTTTGAAATTACTACGAAACCCAACACATCCGCGCTTGCTTGCTAGTGTTGCTCTCTTCACACTGTCTCGGCCTCTCCAGATCTAAACACGACAGCGGTGGCCACACATTCTCTCTCTCTCTCTGCTCACCACTGGTCACAGATCCAGCCGGATCCTCTCCGCCGGGGAAGGTGAGAAGGTGCAACGTTCACGCGGTCGTCCTCGGCGACGGCTCTTACCCACTGCTGGGCGCGTCTCGATCAGCCTGCCTTGCCATTCTCTCCCAAGCACCGTTGGCGAGGGAGGGCCTCTGACCCCTTCTTCCTCGCTGTCGTAGTGTGGGCAGATCTGGCCTCCCGCCGCCCACCTAGCGACATCCCGGCGACCATCAGGTATAACTTCCTTTGAAACCGGTCTTGCTCTACTTCTCGAGCTCCTGACGTCGCTGCATTTGTATCTTTTACTATTTCTCAGGCCCCCTCGTAGATAGAATCGATCGGCTATTCAAAAACCACCTAATTTTTTTACGTTCAAGAGGTAAAACTAGTTCATGCACTTGAATCTAGTACTACTTGGTTAAAACAAGGAAGAAGGGGGGTGGGGGTGGGGAGGATTTGTTACCTGAATCTAGGACTTGGTCGAAAGAGGAAATAATGGGGGCGAAAAGTAGCAGAGACTGGCTATCCAACTGGTCTCTAGGGAAATAAAGGGAAGCACAGTACAAACTCAATATAAACCCGATCTATTGGTTGAAAAAGGAAAGAAAGTGGGGACTGGGGGACAAGTCAACAGAGTAAGTCCAGCACTAGATTTGCTAGCCTCACACAGTATAAGGTGGCCATACCGAACAAAAATGGGACCAACCCAGATATCATGTTCTGATGTTTGTTGCCCCAAACCACTCTTATGTAATGCCAATGATAAAATGTAGCAGTCGCACTGTTAAAAGTAAGGACACGTTAAACCAATGTTGTTTTCAATGTAATGCCTCCAGTAATATGAATCAATGGCACTTCTTTACATGTCCTGCTAAAATTTCCCATTAAGATAAGTTGGTTCTTTTCGTGAGAAATGCAACTGTCCTGGTCCACCTACTCTCCCGTGCCCAAAGTAATGTCGTATTTAACAGTTGTCATAGTTAATCCTAATGCCCACACTAATATCTAGCAATGCCAGTGCTTTAGAAATTGCTACTATCCTTGTAGGATTGCCATTCAGATAAGGAACATGCTTCTTTTCATTTGATGCATGTTTCATCACTTTTTAGTCACCCTCCTTTCCACCTTTTTTGTGCAAATAGAGATATACATTTCACGCTTGATCTTAGTTGAACTGCACAAATGATATCCAAATTATAGTTGAGCATTCCAGGAGCTTCACAACCAACCTTGATGTTGCTCAATTTTATTGCAACTAATTAAGAAGAAGCTCTATGGGTTTCGTTTTCTGATGGAAATGGAACCGGGGCTGGAGCCCTTTTCTTAAAAAAATTTGAAGAAGAAGCTGCTAGCTCACGGGGCATTGCTTCATTTTAGGTGAACTGCACCAAAAGGTCCCATGAATTGAATCATCCATGTTGGTGACTGAAAGAGCCAGCTTCAGCATCCCAGTCTAAGCACCCCTGGCCTCCATCCTTGCGACGCACGGTACACCTCGTTTGCCACCTGCTCGACCCTAGTGTCACTGATAAAATGAAGTAATAATACAGTTAAAATAGAGCGAGTGTCATCTCTATCATTTCATTTCCAATGTAGATAAAGAAAGTGCTTCCCTTTGTTAATGTATGTTTCATCAACTAGTCCCATTGTTAATGTTTAAGCGTTTATGCAAACTGGGGTGCTTAATTTTAGTTGATATGTACAAAAATGGAGATTTGAATGTCTCAAGGTGCCTCCTTGTACTACCGCTGTACACTGATGTTCATCACTGGCAGAAGGTGTATCTGGGAGACTTGGGACGATGTCCAGTATGAGGCGTACCGTATGAGGCGTCGCAGGGCCCATCTCGCCCTCGCAGCATGGCATACTATGATACTATCGCAATATTTTCTTCTATTTATTTTGTGTGTTTCATCAACTAGTGCCACTATAATGTAATCACGCTTTTTCATTATCTGTGCAAACAGGGTTATTCAGCTGCATTTTGGTGGAACTGCACAAATGTACGTATGGAACCGGCATATATGCAGAGTGCGAGGTGTGCCAAGTAAAAATTACCGACACCAACCATGCTGCATGCACGCATTGGCATCCACAACCACCAGTGGGATGTGTGGCGCTCTCTGTGGATAGATCTTTCTCGGCAGCAAATCATCTAACCAAATACTAGTAGCTTATATTGGAAGTTTTCTAGGGAGTACTCTTTTCTGAAAGAAGCACCAATCTATTTTTCTTTATTTGTACACTGTGTCACAACTTTGACCCAAAGGTCCAGAGCTATTTTAGGGTGATTGGCGTAGTACTCGGAGACTGATTGTAAGCATGATTTTCATTAGCTGTCACACTGATTGTAAGCATGAGCAGGTGGAAGATTAGGTTAGTGCGAAGCTTACCTTAAACCCTACCACCACCGTTGAAACGAGGCGAGCGTCGAGGGAACCGTGAAGAACGGTGGGAAAGCGACGTCGCGCCATCCGGCCTCCTCTTGCGGTGGGAGAACGAATACTCCTGTGGCTCCGGCTGGCTCTGCACCCTCACGAACGGCACACCATACTCGATCGATTCGTTATCCTCTGGGTGCTCGACCTTCGACCTGTATGCCCACCACCTCCGCCTAACTATCGCCTCGGGCGAATTTGTCTGCTCCATCGCCCAGAGGAGATACTCAATGAACTCGGAGGACTGCGGCGTGACTGCCGCCGAGGAGTACATGTACATCGCCGCCGTCTCGCTCTTTCGCATACATTGCCACATGGCCCGCACCGTCCTTGAAATCTCCCACTCATTGTCAAACCAACTAAGGATCTCCTTCAACCTGGCTAACTTTGCCTGGTCGCCGCCGGCGATCTGCCTGATTCGCTGTTGCATCCTCTCCATAGATGTCCTTCTGAGTGGTCCGGTGCTAGCTTTGGAAGATGGGAGGAGAGATGGTGGTCTTGCAATAGAGAAGAGGGAGAGGATAGACGGTGGTTTTGGAATGGAGATGATGGAGAGGAGAGGAGGTGGTTTTGCAATGGAGAAGACCAGAAGAGGGAGAGGCGGGACGATGGTTTTGGAATGGAGATGAAGGAGAGGAGAGGAGGTGGTTTTGCAATGGAGAAGATCAGAAGAGGGAGAGGCGAGACGGTGGTTTTGGAATGGAGATGATGGAGAGGAGAGGAGGTGGTTTTGCAATGGAGAAGAGGGAGAGGAGCGTGCGGCAGCGATTTAGGATTGGACGAGAGGGCCGGCGCGCTATGACTGGATCAAAATCAAAATCAATTTACCCTTCAATTAAGAAAGCGACCCCACATTAACTAGTCTCCCTTTTATTCTGGGTCATAATTGACCATGATTTTCGCACATAAAATATATGTTATACGTTGCAAAAATAATATAATTTGAAAGTACATTCAGATACGAACCAAACGATACAATTTTTGGTGACATGCATTCACATTTTTCTTGTCAAATACAGTACGTGGTCAAACTTTGACCCAAAATACAACAAAAAAATACTTCCAAGACCAGCGCCGCTCTTCCGCTCTTCTCCTCTTAAACTACCTCCGCTCCTCTCCTGTTCCAATCTAAATGCAGCGCCGCTCCTCTCCTCTTCCATTTCAAAACCACCGCCCCTCCTCTCCTGTTCCAGTCCAAAACCAGCATCGCTCCTCTCCCGTTCAAATCCAAAACCAGAGCTGCTCCTCTCCTCTTCCATTCAAAAACCACCGCCGGTGAGTGAAGGTGCTGTGGAGAAGTAGATCGATGGAGGAGTACAACCGATACATGACGATCGCAGACGGCGACCCTGTGAAGCTAGCTAGGATGTTGGAGATACAATCTTGGTTTGACAACAAGGACCAACTAGCGGCGACGGCGACATCCATGGCCAAATATCTGCAACAGAGTGAAAAGGCGGTGATACTCCTGGGGGGAGTCGCGCCGGAGTACATAGAGCTGCTCCTCTGGGCCATGGAGCAAACAGATTCACCGAATCCGATCGTGAGGGAGCGGTGGTGGGAGTATCGATCCCAGATGGAGCATCCACCGGAGATTGAAGGATCGAGCATCTATAGGGTGCCGTTTGTGAGGGTGTCCTGCCAGAGCGAGCCGGTGGAGTCTTCATCGACCGAACCCAACTGCAAGAGGAGAAAATCAGTTGGCTCGACGACGCTTCCCCGCCATCGTCTCCCTCGCCGTTCACATCGTATCACGTGGCGGTTGTCTGTTGCCGAGGAATAGGAGGGGGCTCCCCCCAGCCCAATAGTCAGGCAGGTTGTGAATTGTCAGGAGGAGCTTAGGGTTGTCAGTATTTACAGGTTGTGAATTGTGTTTTGTGTTGTGTATTTTGAGAGTACTTTCAGATATGAATGTCTTTTGAATTTCAGATTTGCAGTATTGAGCATATGAAGTATTTTATGAATTCTAGAGATCTATTTTTAGCACTTAAAAAATGTAGTTTCATAGGAGTATAAAAGTGCAGACAATGTGATTCTCAGAGAAGAAACTGCAAGTTTCAGTTTCAGATAAGAAACTGAAAGTTCGGTTTCAGATAAGAAACTGCAACTTTCAGAGGCAGAGCATTTATATTAACACGGCCTTTTCAAACAGGGTTAACATCATGTTGAAAGTTTTATTCATGGTCGAAAATGGAACTACCAGCCAGTTAACATCATGCTGATCAACATTCATGCATAGCACATCTTCATATGATGCACAGTCAATATGCCCACACAATGTCGAGTGTGAGAAACACAGAGAAAACGTGGAACGAAGTTTTGACAAGTGTTGGACGTGGTTTTGGGCTGCCCCGTCTAGGCTTTCATTTTTAACATGCGCAGCCCACGACCTCGGATGGGAGGTCCATAGGCCTGTTTTTATTTTCTTAGGCCCGTCATGTATCGACCGACCTATGGACCTCCCATCCGAGGTTTTATTTTTGGCAGCCCAATTTATGTATTTTTTTGAAGAAAACGCAGAGGTCTGTTCTATTTTCTATATAAGAATAGGAACGCCAGGTCCAACTTATGTTTCCCTTCTAACTATATTATATATATTTAAATTATTTTGTATATTATTTTTATTGTCATCATATATTTAACAGATACTTACATATGTAAGAAAACAATATCCCACATCTTATTAACTTATAAAAATAATTTCTTAACAAATAAAATCCTACATTGTTTTGGCACGAAAATCTTAGTGATTGCGTACAAAAGCTTGGTAAGATTTAAGGACGAATGTAATAATATCACTTATTATTTAAATATATTTATAACAAAATGCTCAGCCCCTTTTTATTTTTTGATAACATTGCTGGCCCAACCCAACATTATAATTAGAATCAGCGCAACAAAATCGTGTATTTTGCGAAAGTGCAAATGGCCTGTAATTTTTTAGGAAATAAAATAAATGGGCCGCATGGACGCTACATTATTTGTTCACCCAGCCCAGCTAATGGTTGTAATTCAAAAAAAGATCAAATTAACTGTAAATTCTACCGCGAAAAAAAAACTGTAAATTCTGAAAAAATGAGTTGAATACGTGCCACATTTTTGGAGGCTGAAATGTGGGCCAATAGGTCGAAGCCAACGCAAGTCGTTGTCAATTTAGTCAACAAATTATTCTGACATGTTAGCCGTTGGATTTACATCCAACGACCGACATCCATCTTCAATCTCTCGTCTTCTTCCTCCAGCGCCGCCGGGACCACCTCCCGCCTCCTGCTGCTAGCAGCTCTGCTTAGCACGCTTCGCTATGAAGCGCTACTCCACCGTTGGCCAGGCCATCCCTTCACCCCTCCACACCTCATGTTCTCCTCCACCAACTATCGAACCACACCGCACTAGAACCAGTTAACCCTCGTACACCTCTCCGTCTGCGACTCTACTCCCGCGTCTTCCCATCTCCGGCTCGTTGCTGTCCGGGGCCTCGCCGTCGTCCACCACCTTGGATGCGCTCGCCGCGGCATGGTCAACGAACGACACCATCGGAAGTAGACTGTCTGTGGAGAGGCTGACAGCTGGGTCCACGGCCACACACAAGGAAATGCCTCCTTATTACGTGCAAAATAATGATTCCTTCACCTGACATCTAGGACCCATCGGAAGGGCCTCTGTATTTCACGAAAATAACGTGCCCCCCACTGACATGTCGAACCCAGCAGCTATCTTCGCACGCAAGGAAGTGCCTCCTTATTACGCACAAAAAAATGAATACTCCCCCTGCCAGCTAGAACACAGCATAGTGGGAGGCTGACTTGTGGGCCTACCAAGTTGACGGGGACGGAGGGCTTTGTCAACTTAGTCAATATGAATGATTCTAGCTCCTGTTACCATACGATGTTCATCCAACGGCCGTAGTGCTTCTTCAACCTCTGGTCTTCTTGCTCCAGCCGCCCAAACCAGCGCCGGTCATGCCGCGTGCTCCTGCCTCCCATGGCGAGCTGTGATGTCGCGGAGGCCTCACCGCCCCCTACTACTCCCACCGCTGGCCAGGCCATCCCTCTACTCACCCACACCTCCTGTTATTCTGCAGCGACAGCAGCCTCACACCACAGCCGAACCAGTGAACCCTCGTACTCCTCATCGCGTGGGCATCCACTGCTGCGTCTTCCCCGGCTCCGAGTCGTCCCCTTCCTAGTCCTTGTCGTCGTCCACCGCCATGGTGCTCTCGGCGCGACGTGGTCAACGTGCTCAAGGAACGACTTCCATCGGACGTGGACTGTATGTGGAGAGGCTGACAGCTGGGTCCACGGCCGCAGCAAGAAAGTGCCTCCTTATTACACGCAAAATAATGATTCCTCCACCTGACAGCGAGGACCCACCGGACAGGCCACCGTATTTCGTGAAAAAACGTTTCCCCCTGACTGCTGGGACCCACCAGCTACATCTTCGCACGCAAGGAAGTGCGTCCGGGCAAAAAACGATTCGCCCCCCTGACTGCTGGGACCCACCAGCTACATCTTCGCACGCAAGGAAGTGCGTCTGGGCAAAAAAACGATTCGCCCCCCTGACTGCTGGGACCCACCAGCTACATCTTCACACGCAAGGAAGTGCCTAACAGTCGGGACCCACCTGGTCGAAGCGTACGTAGCGTTGTCATTCTGGTCGCGAACATGTACGAACATATATACTCGTGGATGTAGAGGCGCGCACGTGTCGTAGTAGAGGCACGCACATAGCATGTACACGTACGTACATCGACCAGGGTGGAGGAAAACAAATACGGCCACATATGTGTACATACGGGCGGGGTCTCGAACGCCTACTCGCGCATACGTACGGCGAGGGCTCGTGTACATGGCTGGGTCGGAACGGAGAAACAGCGTTGTCGTGTTCATGGGGAGGCAACAGAATGCATTGTGTTCATGGGGAGGCAACAGAATGCGTGGTGTTCATCGGGAGGCAACGAAACGAGCCAACCGGCTGGGTCGAAACGGAATGCATGGTTGTGTTCATCGGGAGGGCTTGGACGGAACAGGCGATGGAAACGAGGCCTGGCGTACCGCACAACGGAGGAAACGGACCTCCTACGGTCGAAACGGGGGTCCTGTTGATCAGGAGGGGTGTGGTGTACCGCAAAAGGGAGGAAACGGACCTCCTACGGTCGAAACGGGGGTCCTGTTGATCGGGAGGGGTGTGGCTTATCGCAAAACGGACGAAACAGACCTCCTACGGTCGAAACGGGGGTCCTATTAATCGGGAGGGGTGTGGCGTACCGCAAAACAGACGAAACGGACTTGTGTTGGAGCACTACGGTCGAAACGGGGGTCCTGTTCATCAGGAGGGGTGTGGCGTACCACAAAACGGGACTCCACTGGATACTGTTCATCTCCACCGTCGACCTCCTCCAGCCTCCACGGGCTCCTGTTCATCCAGCCTCCACGGGCTCCTATTCATCCAGCCTCCACTGCGCGCTACTCCACCGGCTGCTGTTCAACCACCCCTCCACCGTCTACTGTTCATCCAGCCCTCCACACCACGGGGTCCTGTTCAACCACCCCTCCACGGTCACCCCTCCACCGTCTACTGTTCATCCAGCCCTCCACACCACGGGGTCCTGTTCAACCACCCCTCCACGGGCACCCCTCCACCATCTACTGTTCATCCAGCCCTCCACCACACCACGGGATCCTGTTCATCCAGAGGCAACGCCACCGCTCACTGTTCATCCAACCCCCCCCCCCCGCAACGCTCACTGTTCATCCAATCGATCGGCTTCAGTTAGCAGCAGTAGCGAAGGAATCGCTCGATCGGGTTCAGTTAACAGCCATCGATCGATCACTCGGGTTCAGTAACGCGTAGCCTGTAGTGCAATCGCTCGGGTTCAGTTAGAGCCCAACGCCTCGCTCGGGTTCAGTTAGAGCCAACGCCTCGCACACACGCGCGTACGTGTACGAGAGAAACGCGCATCGCTCGGCCCCCGACCTCCCACCGTAACCGGAAACTCCCCAAAATTTTCCTTGCCCTCGCTTCTACCACGGTTTTTTCCGTCAAGGACGGCCCAAAGAATGTCATGCAGCTGCGTCTCCGGCCCGCCCAGGACGAAAAGCCCATTTTCTGTCATGATTTTTTGTCATAGAAGTAGGAGCCCACCACATCTATGATGATACCGGGTTTTGTCACAATTATCGTCATAGAAGTGTCATATGTATGACAGAAAAAAATTCCGTTCGGCCCAAAATGTTACGGATGTGTCTTTTTTTTGTAGTGCCACTAGGTGTAGTCACCGAGACCGCGGTCGACTACTGGCAGTCGACTGGGGTATAAGAATCTTTTTTTCATACTCATTGGGTAAACCATGTTGAGTGGAAAACCGGACCAGTGAGGGCACGCCAAGTGCACCCACTGGGTGTAGTCCCCAAGACTACTGTTGAATGTTTGATTCGGCGGTAGTATTAGAGAAATTTTCGCTATGATTGACCTTTGTTTCTGTCGACTGACATATCTTATTTGCTGACCACAGAAATCTTGTGATCTTGGGGCCCAATTTGCTGAATTGGAGAAGAAGCAAATCAGCCTCAACCTCGACCTGGAGCTGGCCAAGAATAATTCGTCGACTGTCCACCTTATGACCTTTTTAGTCCCTCGAACCGAGTGACTCCACTCGAACAGATGTGCGTAGTGAAAACCGCCAACTCCAAGCTCATATGAAGAATGTTATTTCTTTAGAGAAAATGAAGCAGGCTTTGGAGAAGAAGGATCCAGACCTTGCTGCAGCACAAAAGGAGGCGTGAGAGAAAACAGCACTTGCTGATAAGAAGTTGGCGTCATTCAATAAGTTGGAAGAGGAGAACTCCAAGTTGAAGATTGTTGTTGCTGAAGCCAACAAGGAGGTTGCGAGGCTAAAGAAGGACAAGGATACCTTGACTGACAAGGTTGGAAATATCATGATGAAGAAGGGCGAACTGGAGGCTTATCTAGGACGGCTTGCTGAGAAACTGATCCTGAAGCTTGAAGGTACTTCCTCTCATCTGACCGATTTGCCATTGTCGACTCATTATTGAACTGTCGACTCACCGCTTTTCCGACCGTGCAGAACTCTGTCAAGACTTTGAAGCGGAGACTGGGTGGATCGAGACAGGTCTTGACCCCATAAACTCTCCTGTCAAAGATGATGTCGTGATGAACATGTTGCGATTGGAGTGTCGACTAGACAGTGCTGTGGATTATCTTGCTCGTCTGAAGGTGGCGATGTTGCGGATTTACAATGAACTCTGGCCCCGAGCGGAACTCCAGAACGATCTCGAGTCTCTGATGACTCGACTGAATGAAATCCCTGGTCGAGTGCAAGAGTGGAAGAAGTCGTCTGCTCGCTGTGGCGCCGATGTTGCTCTGTCGTTGGTCCGATTCCACTGCAAGGATGTTAGAGAAGACAAGCTGGCGGCTCTCAAGGTTGCTAACACCAAGAAGCTCAACTTCCCTTCCTTCATGGACACCTTCATCGATGCCGCCACTCGTATCGCAGACAGCATCGACCTTGACAGCTTTGTCGAGCCAGCAAGTCCTCCTCCTGCCGAGTGAACAAACATTATGCCCCACCTTTATTTGCCTCGGAATGCCGAGTGGTTTTGTAACTGTCAAACTCTTTCAGGCCTGATGCCTGAGTACTTCTGCCTGCTGTGGTCCTGAACCTTTGCGGGATTTATCTAAACTTGGTTTTCTTTGAATATGATGGCTTTGCCTTTATCGCTTTCAGATGTTTTTCGATTCTGAGTGGAACTTGACCCTCTCACTCTTCGTCGAGTGGCTCTGATGATGTGATCGATCGACACCTCGTCATCCTTGTGGATCAGGATGGAGCGCACATTGTACTCATGACGCATCTCTGACGATGTGTTCAGTCGACACCTCGTCGTCCTTGCAGATCGGGATGGAGCGTACGTTGTACTTGTGACGCAGCTCTGACGATGTGTTCAGTCGACGCCTCGTCGTCCTTACGGATCAGGATGGAGCGTACGTTGTACTTGTGACATAGCTCATAGGATCTTTGTGACTTAGGCGAGTACGGGGTCGCGGGTAAGCTCCCGAGTGGGGAGGGTTGCTCTCCACTCGAAGCGCTTTTTAACTTAGGCGAGTACGGGGTCGCAGCTAAGCCCCGAGTGGGAGGATTGCTCTCCACTCAGAGCATTTTTTAACATAGGCGAGTACGGGGTTGTAGCTAAGCCCCCGAGTGGGAGGATTGTTCTCCACTCGGAGTGTTTTTTAACTTAGGCAAGTACGGGGTCGCAGCTAAGCCCCCGAGTGGGAGGATTGCTCTCCACTCGGAGCGTTTTTTTAAACTTAGGCGAGTATGCGGTCGCAGCTAAGCCCCGAGTGGGAGGATTGTTCTCCACTCGGAGCGTTTTTTAACTTAGGCGAGTATGGGGTCGCAGGTAAGCCGCCGGGTGGGAGGGTTGCTCTCCACTCGGAGCGTTTTTTAACTTAGGCGAGTACGGGGTCGCAGCTAAGCCCCCGAGTGGAAGGATCGCTCTTCACTCGAAGTGTTTTTTAACTTACATGAATCAGGTTCGCGACTAAGGCACCCACTGGGGGATTTAGACACAAATGATTAAGGGAAATCAATCATTAAGATACTGCACAAATCTTGTCTTTAGTAAGCAAACTGAAGGACTCTTATTACAACTCGTCAATCCAAGTGGTTTAGGTATAGAAACGGCGAAGCAGCTCTGCGTTCCACGCGTGTGGCTCGTCCATGTTCTTGGCTACGTTGTAGATGTGGTACGCTCCGTTGTGAAGCACCTTGGTGATGATGAAGGGACCTTCCCAGGCCGGGGCGAGCTTGTGAGGCCGTTTCTGATCCACTCGGAGCACAAGGTCTCCTTCCTGGAACGCTCGACCTCTGACATTACGGGCATGGAATCGACGCAGTTCTTGCTGATAGATGGTCCGGATCAGAGCCATCTCCCGTTCTTCTTCCAGGAGATCGACTGCGTCTTGGCGTGCATGTTCTGCTTCAGCTTCTGAGAAGAGTTCCACTCGAGGAGCATTGTGCACCAAGTCACTCGGAAGCACAGCCTCAGCGCCGTACACCAAGAAGAAAGGGGTTCGGTCAGTTGATCAGTTCGGCGTTGTTCTCAGCCCCCATAGGACGGATGGTAAATCAGTCACCCAAGCTCCGGCAGCGTGCTTGAGGCCGCGCATCAGTCAGGGTTTCAGCCCTTGAAGGATCAAACCATTCGCCCTTTCTGCTTGCCCATTCGACTGCGGGTGTGCAACAGACGCGTAGTCGACCCGAGTGCCCTGGGAAGCACAGAACGCCTTAAACTCATCGGAATCAAAGTTGGAGCCGTTATCTGTGATAATGCTGTGAGGGACTCCATATCTGAATATCAACTCCCCGACGAAACTGACGGCAATGCTTGAGTCAAGGTTTTTGATAGGCTTGGCTTCGATCCATTTGGTGAACTTGTCGACTGCCACGAGCAAATGAGTGAAACCACTTCTGCCATTCTTGAAGGGTCCAACCATATCCAACCCCAGACTACAAATGGCCAGACGAGTGGAATAGTCTTCAAGGCAGACGCGGGCTTGTGAGACATGTTGGAGTAGAATTGACAACCTGCGCACTTGTCGACTATATCCTTTGCCATATCATTCGCACGAGGCCAATAGAATCCCGCTCGGTATGCTTTGGCCATGATGGTCCGAGAGGACGCATGGTGACCATAGGTCCCCGAGTGGATATTGTTTAGGATCATTCGACCTTCTTCTGGGGTGATGCAGCATTGAGCCACTCCTGTGACACTTTGTCTGTAAAGCTGCCCTTTTATCATGGTGAAAGCTTTTGTTCTACGAACTATCTGGCGGGCCTCGTCCTCATCCTCTAGGAGTTCATGCCTGATCAGGTATGCGATGTGCGGCACCGTCCAGTCAGGCGTGATCACTAAGACTTCCATGATCAAGTCAACCACAGATGGGACTTCAATCTCAGTCGGATTGGTTGAACTTATCGGTTGCGGGGGCTCCTCCTTGAAGGGATCTTCTTGTACTGATGGAGTGTGGAGATGCTCTAAGAACACATTGTTGGGGATAGGCTTCCGAGTGGAACCTATCTTCGCCAGAAAATCCATGGCTTGATTCTTGATTCGGGGCATGTGGTGGAGCTCTAACCCCTCGAACTTCTTCTCCAGCTTTCTCACTGCATTGCAATAACCGGTCATTGCTGGACTCCTGACATCCCATTCCTTCATTACTTGATTAACCACTAAGTCTGAGTCGCCGTAGACCATCAAGCGCCGAACGCCGAGTGAAATGGCCATACGCAACCCATACAATAGTGCCTCATACTCAACTTCATTGTTTGAAGAATCAAAGTGAATCTGGAGGACATAACTGAGCTTGTCTCCTCTTGGGGACACTAAAACCACTTCTGCACCAGAGCCATTCAACATCTTGGATCCATCAAAGAACATAGTCCAATGTTCTGACTGAATCTGAGTCGGTTGTTGCTGTTCAATCCACTCTGCGAGGAAATCTGCTATTGCTTGAGACTTGACGGCTTTCTTTGCCTCAAACTTGATATCTAAAGGAAGGAGTTCAATCACCCCTTTTGCCACTCGACCAGTAGCATCTCTGTTATTCAGAATTTCTGACAAAGGGGCGTCGTTGACGACTAAAACCGAGTGGTCTGAGAAGTAGTGCAACTTTCTTCGTGGTCAGGTAAATCCCATAAACAAGCTTCTGATAATGAGGGTATCTCTGCTTGGACGGGGTCAAGACTTCTGAAATGTAATACATAGGGCGCTGAACTTTGAAGGCTTTGCCTTCTTCTTCCCGCTCGACCGTGAGCACAGTGCTGACAACTTGTCTAGTGGCTGCGATGTAAAGCAGTAAAGGCTCCTTGCTGACTGGAGTGGAAAGCACCGGTTGGGTGTAAAGCAGGGCTCTGAGATCTTCAAACACTGCTTCAGCTTCATCATTCCACTCGAACTTGTCAGACTTTTTCATTAGTCGGTAAAGAGGCAGTGCCTTTTCACCGAGGCATGAGATGAATCGACCCAATGCAGCCAAATAACCAGTAAGCTTTTGAACATCATGCACAGGCACAGAGCGCTTCATTCGGAGGATAGTGCCCATCTTCTCTGGATTTGTGTCGATCCCCCGTTCGGAAACGAGAAAACCGAGTAACTTTCCGCCTGGAACCCCGAATGTGCACTTTGATGGATTGAGCTTGATATCATATCTTCTTAAGTTGGCAAAGCTTTTAGCAAGGTCAGTCAGCAGGTCGGAACCTTTGCGTGACTTAACCACTATGTCATCCATGTACGCTTCCACATTCCGACTGATTTGAGTGAGCAGGCACTTCTGAATCATGCGCATGAATATGGCACCAGCATTCTTGAGGCCAAAGGGCATAGTAACATAGCAAAAACACCCGAACAGGATGATGAAAGCTGTCTTTATCTCGTCGGGTCCATACAGTCGGATCTGATGGTACCTAGAATAAGCGTCCAAAAAGGACAATCGCTACATCCCGCAGTTGAGTCGACTATCTGGTCGATGCAGGGCAGAGGAAAATGATCTTTTGGGTAGGCCCGATTGATATGCTTGAAATCAATACACATTCGAAGTGCTTATCTTTCTTGGGGACCGTGATGACATTGGCGAGCCACTCGGAGTGGTATATCTCGCGGATGAACTCGGCAGCCAGAAGCCAAGCCACCTCCTCACCAATCGCCTTTCTCTTCTCCGCGGCGGACCGACGGAGATGCTCTTTAACAGGTTTTTCCTTTGAGTCAACTCGCAAACGGTGCTCGGCCAGTCCCCTGGGTACACCTGGCATGTTAGATGGCTTCCATGCAAAGATGTCCCAGTTCTCACGGACGAACTGGATGAGCGCTTCTTCCTATTTGCTGTCGAGTGTCCTTGAGGTATGGGTCGGAGCAGCATTGGGGTCGGTCGGGTGAATGTGAACCGGCTTTGTCTCGCTGGCCGACTAAAAAGCAGACTCCGAGGCAGGCCTCTTGGCACGCAGCAAATCACTCGGATCTGCAGTCTTCTGGTACTCTTGAAACTCTACTGCTGCCATCTGCTCATCGGCGATCTTCGAACCATTCTGGAGACAATCCTCTGCTCTCTGTCGATTTCAAGTGACCGTGATCACGCCTTTGGGGCCAGGCATCTTCAACTTGAGGTACACATAGCACGATCGAGCCATGAAACTAGCATAAGCAGGTCTGCCTAGAATGGCATGATAGGCACTGTCAAAATCCACTACCTCAAACGTCAACTTTTCCTTGCGATAATTCAAGGAATCACTGAAAACCACATCAAGAGTGATCTAACCGAGTGAATCGGCTTTCTTTCCTGGGATGATACCATGGAATCTCATGTTGCTCTCACTGAGTTTGGACATTGGAATGCCCATCCCCTGGAGGGCCTCAGCGTACAATATATTCAGTCCACTGCCACCATCCATCAAAACCTTGGTCAGTCGGGTGCCCCCACCGACTGGGTCGACCACCAATGCTTGCCGCCCAGGGTAGCAACGTGCGGCGGGTGGTCTAACTGGTCGAATGTAATAGGGGTTTTGACCACTTCAAATATCTTGGTGTTGCCGGAGCAACCATGTTCACCTCTCTGTTAATAACTTTCAGTCGACTTTTGCTCTCTAGGTCCGCAAAAGTCACCAAGGTGGCATTAACATTGGGGTAACCACCATCATCCTCTTTGTCTTCCTCCTTATCGGACTCTTTTTCCTTTTCACTTGGTTGGCTTTCTCGAAAGCTCTGGATCAGGAGTCGACATTGTCGAGTGGTATGCTTGGGGAGAATCAGATTCCCCTCTTCATCCTTTTTGATGTGTATATGACACTGCAAATCAAGTACATCATTTCTTGCTTGATCTTTCACTTTTTTAGGGGTCCAAGGCCCCTTGGGCTTCCCTTTGAACTTTCCTTGGTTCAAAACTGATGCTTCGACAGGGCCCGCTGCTTCAGCCTTTCGCTTATGCTTCCGACTGGAGTTTCCTCCTCCGGTGTCCTGGGCGACTGGTTTGTTCTTACCGCTCCGGAGTCGGTCCTCTTCTTCGCCGTTAGTGTACTTGGTGGCAATCTCCATCATCCGAGCCAGAGACATGTCTTCGGTCCGACCGAACTTCAGATTGAGCTCTCTATAGCGAATGCCTTCTTTAAAGGTACAAACTGCTTGGTGATCCGATACGTTCTCCACCGTGTGGTGAAGAGTGATCCATCTCTGGATATAATCTCTCAAGGTCTCATTCTGTTTCTGCACGCAATGCTGCAATTCCGACAAACCAACAGGTCTCTTGCAGGTGCCCTCAAATGTTTTGGTAAACACTTGGGCCAGCTCATCCCAACTGAAAATGCTTCCAGGGGCCAACTGATTCAACCAAGCTCTGGCAGAACCTTCAAGCATCAAAGGGAGGTGCTTCATGGCCACCTCATCACAGCCGCCACCAATATGCATAGCCACTTGGTAGTCTTCCAACCAAGTGTCAGGCTTCGACTCTCTTGTGAACTTACTGATGTCAGTCGCCAATCTGAAGTTGTGAGGGATCTCAGTGGCTCGGATGGCCCTTCCGAAACACTCGGGGCCAGAAACGTGGACCCTGCTTCCACCTGGTCTGTCTCTATCCAACCCCTCTCTGTATGCTCTGTTCCGGTCAACCAAGCCTTGGACAAGGACTGGCCTTGCGTCGAACCCAGGTTATCTTGGGTTGACTGGGACTCTGCGGTCATTACCATACGAGCGCCTGTCGTCATACCGCCGGGGCGCGTACGACCCGTTCCTCAAAAGGGGCGAAGGCACTCGACGGTGGTTGTCACGGACGTACTCACGATCAAACTCTCCATGAGCTCTTCCCAGGTGCCGATCTCGGCGGTGATCATGATCTTCACATCGCAAAGGCGACCCAGGACTGTGTGCCGACTAAACTGTATCTGCCCTTACTGGCCTGCTGTGGATCCTATTCCGCGACTGAGAAACAATGGAGTTCAGCTCTCCTGCTGCTCGGAGAAGCATTCTGATCTGTTCCAAGCCCCTTCCAGCCTCTGAACGGGATGGCTAAATAGACTCTGCTATAGGCGCAGCCGCTACAAGATTCTGGATCGGAGTGCGGAATACCTGAGGTTCAGGCGGAAACAACTAACGCAGACTGGATTCGGGGATCAGTCGACGGGCACGTTCGTCGAGAGAATGTTGGAGATTCTCCAAACGAGTGCGCGCAGCCAGCGTGGCCAGGCGCACAGCCTCCAAGGCCTGAGCCTCGGTGGTTTCCCCTATGGTGGGGGTCTGGAGGGCCTCCACATTGCGGTGGTGCAGCTCTTCCCTCTGCTGCGAGTTGAGAGGTTGAGGCTCATACTCCTCGTGGCCGAATGACGGGCCATAGCCGCCACCGTTTTCGCCGCTGCGGTGAAACCCAAGTGGGTTGCGACAGGAGTCGACCATGAGAACTTCTGTCGCGGGGTCACGGCTCCCGCTCTCGGAAAGCGTACCTGCAGAACCAGTCGACAGGTCGACTGGACCGCAGAGAAATTCGTCGGGCTCGATTGCCGCGACTTGGGGGTGGTCGTCTGGCGAGCCACCGCATGCTTCACCCACCGCTGGAGCCGCGACCGACCGGATCGCTTGCGGCGGCGTCCAGCGGAGTGAGAAGGCGATGCGAGGACCGACCGATACGGAGTCGATGGCTGCCGTAGGAGGACGCCGCATGCACTCATGCGGAAGTGCGACGATCTGCGGATCGGGAGAGCCTCGACATCGAGGGGGGCTTCTTGGAGCCAGGCGGAGTCGTCGGCGATGAAAGTGAGCGCACCGAGTCGGAACTCGCGGCCCATGACTAAACCGCCGCCGGAAACCATGTTGATGAAGATCGGAAAAAATGCAACCTCGCCGGAAGTTGCTAAGACGCTTTGCCCCACGGTGGGCGCCAACTGTCGTGGTACTAAGTCTGACACTAAGAGCAGGGGGTACGTATAAGGAGGCGAGGCCCTAGCTACGGCGAGGTTGTACACACGAGTTTACGAGTTCAGGCCCCTCTCGGAGGAGGTAAAAGCCCTACGTCTCGGTGCCCTGAGGCGGTCGACTAGAATATGGTTGTGTGTTACAAGGGGTGTGAATCCTTGTCCCAGAGGAGGGGGTGGTTTATATAGAGTGCGCCAGGACCCCAGCCGCCCTCCGTTGCAGGGGATCAATGTACATTAAGATAGGGCATTACTGGTAACGCCAGCTATAAAGTGTTATCAATGATCTTTAAGACTACGAAGTGAACGGGCGCGCGGCCGAGCTCACGGCGGCCGGGGCGCGCCCGGAGCAGGGCCCGGCCGGGCTCGGGGCGCGCCGCGGCGGGGCGGGGATGGTGTGGGCGAGGGTGGCCGGGCCGCGGCGAGGGTTGGCTGCTGCTGCTGCCGGCGAGGCGGCGGCTAGCGGTAGCGAGCGGCGAGGCGGCGCAGGCTCTGGGAGCGGCAGGCGCGGGGCTGGGGGGCGGGGCGTTGCAAGCGTGGTGCAGATAGACAATTTGGAGTCGTCTGTCGCGTTGGGCGCCTCCAACGAATGCCGGACACACATGTCCATTTTTGCACCCATTACCACCTCAAATGAACAAAATCCGAATAAAACGGACATCCGTTTGAGGTCATGCGATAGGAGTTTGACCTCACGCTGCTAGTCTGCATGCAGATGAGCCACAGTGCGTCATTTGAACCCGCATGCTGAAGTAGGAGTACGTTGCCCTCTCCAGCAAAATAATCATCTGCCACGACGAGTACACCGAAAGCAAGGCAGGCTCGAGGTTCCCAACAGGCGGTGGTTGAGCGATGCTCGTCATGGCTTAAATTTGTTTATTTACGGTCTCCAGTCTTAATCACGTCAGGTCCTCCCTGTCCCTGGAACCACCAGTTCAGTTCAACTAATCATTAAGCTCGAGGTACCTTCAAACCACGAGCTTAATCAAATACTGCGACAACTATTGATTGATTAGCTCGTGACGCTGGGAACGGCCGGGGCGCAGAACGGCGGCAGCCCGGACGACCCCCGCCACACACGCAGGACGCGCGCGCCGTCCCTGGAAAGGTTGGCAGGTGCGTCTAGTAGTACGTGAACCATCATGGCGTTGGAATTTCTGGTGTGAGGGAGGACGAGGGCGGCATGGAGGAGGGACAGGTTTGTGAATTATTTTGTGAAAATCCCGCAACTTGTGGCACGGATGAGATGGCCGGTGGTGGCGGGAGATACGAGAAGATACGGCCAGTTTGGCCGACCGTTGGCGACAGGGATGGAGATGCCGTGCCGCGGCGTGCGCAGCCACATCACATCGCATCACCTCACCTCACCACCCCTGGGTTGAAAACAACACGAGTGAAATCACACAAGGGAATCATGCGTCCATCAACAAGAGAACAGTGAGAGACGGCAATCGTCGGGACCAAGGACGAGAAAGTGGGCGAGCGGGAGGATCACGAAGTCTGTCAACAGACAAAGATGAGGCTTTCACTTGCCTTTCAGCAACAACACAAGAATCACCCGCTCAGTTCACATGCCTAATCATCCGTCTACTTCACTGTCGTAAACGGTCTTGTAACAAAACTGTTTTCACCGTTAGGATCCTCGGTGAAACAACGACGCTAGGCCACCAGCGGGTCTCTCAAACAGACTCTTGCCTCGCTTTATATATAAAGCACATAACATAATACAGCCGAACGACACAAGGTAGTAAAAAAACCCTCTCACAAAGAAGATCCCAGGACAATCAAGCAATATAAATGCACACAACTTGAATACATCATCACTACACGCCCTAAGACACCTAAGTTACATGACAGCGCCTTTGGGAAGGAAAATGACGCTAAGCGTCGATACTGCCGAGTCCAAGATGGACAAGAGTCTTCGCTCGGAACCCTCACCTAGAGAGAAGAACCACAACGACGTCTTCAAGAGGAGACTGGCACCCGCAAACATCATCGTCGTCGCGTGCCAAGGCACGGAGTTTTCACTTGACAGCTCACACGTGTCACCACGAGGCATCTAGGACAATCGCAACAAGCACAAGCCTCTAGATCCGGATCTGAGCATCGCCACCGCCGGCGGCAACGAACGAGCTTAGGCCACCCACTAGTACACCTCTCGCCATCCATGCAACCAAGAGGCATAGCCACCGCCACAACAAAGGCGCTCCCCGAGAGCCGACCATGTAGACTGCCATCCGGGGCCACGCCCTAGTGTCTATGGTCCGAGACATTGCCTCTCGCCCACTTCACATCTTCCAAACCACGGTAGGAAGAGCAATGGCATCACCAACTACTCCTAGGCTGGCATCAGCTACTAGGTCCAGGTCAGCACCTCCATGGTAGGAGGCGCCCATACCTGCATCCCCAACCAGTCCCGATGGATCGGAGGGGCATGACCTAGTAACTTGCGATAACCACCGTCGGGTAAGCCTTGGCCAAGACGAGCTCACTCGACGCCACGTGCTTGGCCTATGGTGTTGATCCTTCTGCCGGGATAGCGTTGTCTCAACCTCCACCATCGAGCACTGAGAGGAACTTACCACCCGAACCACGCCCAATCACTCCTACTCGGAGCAACAACCTCGACCGGTCACAGACCCATATCTGGTCTGCCCAGGCACAAGCCTTATATCCAAGCTACCGCCAGCCGATGCCCGGACCTAGGAGAAGAAGGATTGCTACCACGACCCTACACCGTGTTGAAGTATAAAAGCATAGCCTACCTTTCACACAAAAGCTCTGGTTGATGGAGAAAGGTGGGCTATGCATTCATACTTTAACACCCCCTCCCCCTCCCCCCTCACGTATGGCTCTCTCAGACCTAAACTTGATCAAAAGTGGACTGCAATTTTTTTTTAAATTACGCCAGTCGGTCTTGAACTTAAAACCTTTTGGCTCTTATACTATGTAAGATGTGATTTTTGGAACTCCTGACAGGAGCCGCTTTGCATTTATTTATGAAAGACATGAAGCAATGTGCCGCAGGAATGCCTCGTCGCCGAGCACCTTCGCATGCGCCACCCGCAGCACGCCGGGTTCCATATCCTAGCGAGCCCATCCTAGCCATTGTCGCCTCCCAGCCCTGTAGCCGCCGGATCCACGCACCCCCGCCACCAGGAGCCCCATCACCCCCCCCCTCCCCTGAGCAGCTTTCTCGCGCCGCCTAAATCTCAAGCAGGGGAGGGAGACCAAAGCCCTGCCCCCGCCAGTGCCGCACTGGCTTCGCCCAACGGGCGCCCTCCGGCGACGGCGAGGAGGAGTTGAGGGTTGGCGGCGAAGCAAGGGCTACCGTGACGAGAGCACGGGGTGCATCCCGGGAGCAAGATGATTTCTTTTTAGCACCAGCGGTTCTCTTTTACGACAAGTTGCGGTCGCCGCCGTCTCCCGATCTGCATCAATGACTTTCTAGCCTTTTGGGTTCCGATGCTCGGGGGAGGGAGGGCATCGAGGTATGTTCATGGCACATTGTCGACGGGTGCAGGAGGAAGAAGGCTTCAGCACCCCCAAAGCTTTGATTTTGGTTTTATTTAGATTTTTATGAATGTGTTTGTAAGGTCTTGCGAATTATATGAGAAGCATTTGTCTACGTGATGCCGAATTGCTGTTCTCAGAGAGTTGATGCAATAGCAATAGCAATGTGCAGGCCACTGATTGATCACGCAGCAGTCGCACCAATTCTCTGCGCTTGAAAAAATAATTATTTGTTTCTTATAGCATCAAAAAGAATATTTCTTTACAATTTGTCTAATTCACATCTAGATGTTTTTTAAAAATATCACATCTAACCTTCTACAAATATATAATGAGCAACAGAAAACAAAACAATTTAGGACAAAAATAAATAAACCAGAATCAGAGATGTGTCCTAAACAGATCCATTTCTTTATTCAAACGTTAAACACAAGCGGATAAACAAACAAACACCAGCGGCAAGCTAGACAACAAACAGGCTAAACAGCAAGCCAGCCCGCTCCTCCTCGCTGTCACGCCGGGCCACCACCCGCCGTCCTCGTCACCCGTCGTCCTTCCAGAACCGCCGGTTGGCCCTATAAGACTCTTCACTCCCAGTGCGGCCCTCACCACAAGCTCACAGAAGCCGCCCATCTTGCTCAGTTCCAGCTCAGGCGAGCAGCGACCACCTTCCGGCGAGGGCAGCAGCGATGGAGGGCAAGGAGGAGGACGTGCGGCTCGGGGCGAACAAGTACTCGGAGCGGCAGCCCATCGGCACGGCGGCGCAGGGGTCCGAGGACAAGGACTACAAGGAGCCCCCGCCGGCGCCGCTGTTCGAGCCCGGCGAGCTCAAGTCCTGGTCCTTCTACCGCGCCGGCATCGCCGAGTTCATGGCCACCTTCCTCTTCCTCTACGTCACCATCCTCACCGTGATGGGCTACAGCGGCGCCACCTCCAAGTGCGCCAGCGTCGGCATCCAGGGCATCGCCTGGTCCTTCGGCGGCATGATCTTCGCCCTCGTCTACTGCACCGCCGGCATCTCCGGTACCGCTTCTTCCTTGCTCTCCGCTTCGTTCTTGTAGCTTCCTACGGTATGTGGTGCTAACTGGTAAGGGATGGATGGGTGCAGGCGGGCACATCAACCCGGCGGTGACCTTCGGGCTGTTCCTGGCGAGGAAGCTGTCGCTGACCCGGGCGGTGTTCTACATCATCATGCAGTGCCTGGGCGCCATCTGCGGCGCCGGCGTGGTGAAGGGGTTCCAGCAGGGCCTGTACATGGGCAACGGCGGCGGCGCCAACGTGGTGGCGCCCGGCTACACCAAGGGCTCCGGCCTCGGCGCCGAGATCATCGGCACCTTCGTCCTCGTCTACACCGTCTTCTCCGCCACCGACGCCAAGAGGAACGCCAGGGACTCCCACGTTCCCGTGAGTGCCTACCATCACCGCCGCTCTGTTCTTCCCCCTGTTGAATTTCCTTACCGTGCTTACTTAAAACTTAATGGTGTGTGCAACGTCGACAGATCCTCGCCCCGCTGCCCATCGGGTTCGCCGTGTTCCTGGTGCACCTGGCCACCATCCCCATCACCGGCACCGGCATCAACCCGGCGAGGAGCCTCGGCGCGGCCATCATCTACAACAGGGAGCACGCCTGGTCAGACCACGTGAGTGAACCCAAACTGAAACCTAACACCCCTCCTTTCCTTTGTCTGAACTTGAAAGCATGGGCACTTGCATGCTTGTTTTCTGCAGCAGTAGTAACTGCAGCCTGCAGGCATGTGGTAGCAGTAGTATTCAGTAACTTAAAGCTGATGCAGACGCATAGCTACTCTCTATTGCACACCTAATTAACCGATGTGAAATTGGAAAGCTTATTAATCTGGTGAACTGATGTGGCAGTAGCTGCAATAATTGAGCAGTTATAGCTGATGATAGTAGTGTATCATCTGCTAGTTATTCAAATGTGGAAAGCCTACCCTGATCTCAAGGGAAATGCCGAGAGACTTGCCTCGGTGTAGCACGCAACCGCTGCCTTCTGGTAGTAGGACAGTGACTTGAGTGTCCATTATAGATTATTATCTGGGAAATTGTTTGGCATTGCTGTGCTTATAGTAGTAATAAGGGCTGACATATCCATCAAATTTTCGCGTTTGCAGTGGATCTTCTGGGTCGGCCCCTTCATCGGCGCCGCGCTGGCCGCCGTCTACCACCAGGTGGTCATCAGAGCGATCCCGTTCAAGACCAAGTCCTAAGCAGCTGTTCTTCCTGCTACAAAGAAGATGCCAACCCAACCCGAAGAGCAAGCTGCGTGTTCTGAATTTCTGATGAGGCGGCTATATATCTCTTCCCGTCATCCGTGTTACTGTGGAATTCCAATTTGTCTTCCAAGTTTGATGTACTCTGTATTCACCTGAACCTGGACCAAGACTTGTATGTAATCTCATCAGTACTCAGTTGTGTGTGCTGCCCGTTATTGTCAAATCGAGCCAAGTTGTTTACGTGCCCTCTTGTTAGAGCTCAGCTCAGCTGCTATCTTTCTGCAATTCAGTAGTACAAGATGAGGAGTTTGCTGTCCGAGCCGTTGCTCAGCTGGCTGCTGCTGCGTGCTACGCTGTGCATGCAGATGCAGCATATGCTACCTGTCAGGCCGTGGCTGAAGCTACGGCTTTGGTCACAGGCTAGAGTGATGGGGGCAAAGGACAATGATGAGCGGAGCCACCGCCGGTTGGCAACTAGCGGCGTGGGGCGTGGCGTGGCTGCCGCTCTGGTCCTGTAGTATAAGTACGTACTGGTAACGCTACACTGCAAACAGACAAGCTCTACACCGTGGCAGTTGCCGTGCTCTGGCCGTTTGTTTCTCTGCTGTCTAGCCGCGAACGGTACACAGGGGTTGCCAGCCGGTGCAACCAAGTGGAAGATGCGGGTACACGAAGCAAAGGAAAACGTACGGGAAAGGGTGGTGAATTGTGGCCAAATTCAGTGTTGTTTTGACCCTTTTTGAAAATTTTAGCGGGATCTGACCATGTTTAATATAAAAATTACAGGATCTGGTTCAAACCCTACCGCGTCTGCGGCGGGGGTGACGGCATAGACGGCAGGCGTTTAGCTGCACAGGCGTGGATACAATTCCTAGCGCCAGGGTCCCTAACGGTAGGTTGTTACACTCTACCGCCATCGACCCCGACGGTAGGAAAAGGGGTTAGATCTCCAAATTTTATCAAACCAGGGCCATATCTTGCTCAACTTTCGCAAAATAGTTTGTCTAATTCACATCTAGATGTTTTTTAAGGATGTCACATCTAACCTCTCACAAATAAGGCAGCAAGAAGGAACAAAAAAAAAAGCTAAGACAAAAAAATAGACCACAAACATAGTGAAGATCAGGTTAGATATGACATAACTATGTTACATCTGATGTGTCCTAGATAGACCCTTCGCAAAAACCAAAAAGGTCAAAACAGCAAGTTTACCGGTCTGTACTTTTTTTTAGAAACACCAGACAGACTGGCGATGGTGAAAACTCGGCGCTCACCTCTATGAGCCCTGATGGACACCACGCCAGCTCGAAAGGTGCTGACGTTGTCGGGCCGATCTGAGCAACGGTAGATCGCCAGGACAGACGGTGGCCTTTGTTACCGTGCGAGGGAGGCAACTGGACATGGACGGATGGCATGCCAAGACATAATAATGCATAGTTGCATACTGCCAAACTGAGCTGACTAGGAGCACACCGAATCCTGGCGACAAGCAGACGCAACGATGCAAGCACCCAACCCAGTGCACCACCTTTCGCACGGCATACGGGTGAATTGATGCGGTTGGTGTGGCTCACTACATGGCAACATGCAGGCAGAATGCATATGGAACTTGGAGGAATACATACGGCTACCGGCAGTAACGCAGACAAGTTGTATATATACCGATTCAATATGAACAACTGGACGGGCATGGTACATCTGAATGAGAAATTATACATATCGGGAGAGCTAATTTAATTAGGGACCATGCTCTTTGTACGAGTTTCCATGGTAACTTGCAGCCGTCGCTTCACAACCTCGGGTAGCTGTTAAAAGAATTTGGCTCAACTGTTTCTCCTGTGCAAAATATTGGTTGGCTTTTACTTGAGATTACTTCTGTACAAATGGCATCAGGACGCCAAGAAGGGCAATTAACATGTAGAGGCAGGGAGGTGGCCAACTGCTCTGGCTTCTTCAGTCTCCTAGTATACAGTCTTGTCATTTCGACGCATGTTGTTAGCACGCCAGTAGTAGTAGTATGCAAACACCCAGTTGTTCCGCCTAACAGGGATGGATGGATGGCCTGCGATATAAAGAGCAAAATTAGTAAGAATCAAGACAAGCTTCAGTGTCCCGAAAGTAAGTGCGATGCTTGAAGAAGTAAAGGCTCAAGTGTGGATTTTCCAGTTCATATATTTACGGATGCTCATGACTTACCACATAACGCTGGGAAATGACGGGGCACTAAAACAAGTCATTAATCATTAGGGGCTGGCATCTCATAAGTAAGAATATTAGAGAGGAAATTGTGTATTTATGTCTTCATCGTGCATCCTAACTCTATAGTTCCACAAGCTCAGGAGAACATTTTGAGCCATGTTCAGTTAGCCGCTAGCATGGTAATAAACCAGTTGTGCATTTAGTTGTGAGTGCTAGAAAATGCGGCACACAACATTGAAGGTGCAAAAGATCCTGGCTTCATGTAATTGAACGCAGGCGGTCAACTAAAAACTGTAAGATCGTGACATACCTTTGTCTATCTGTGGGGATGACAACAAAGACTCCATCCATCTACAGTTGTTAGCTTCAAAATAAATCAATGATATTTCCCATAGTCATATTATATTATGATACAATTCAAGCCACTGACTGGCCAAAGCAGCTGAAAACCACTTAGTTACCCTGCCAAGCTCCAAAAAAATTCGCTTGGCCTATCCTTGATAGTTAGTTATCACGCTTGAGTCCATGGTGGGGAGAACCAGTTGTTAAGTCTAGTGAAGGATTTGGCTTCACATGATCCACCAAGGCAGGACGAGTGAAATGTTCAGAAGGGGACAGTCTATCACGCAAATCAAAAACGTTTCCAAGCCTCTTTCCAAATTGAGGGCTCAGAATGTTAGCTTCAGATACTATCCTCTCCTGATTCCCCTGTGAGACTTGATGCACTCGACCAAACTGCCCAAGGTTACGATCTGTAGGCCGGTTGGGGAAGTGATCATCTGGGCCTCTTGATGCGATTGCAAATCCTTCATTGTTGTAGGTTGGTTGCTTTGAATGATTAAAGGGAATAGCACCATTACCACCAGACAGGGGAGTAGAAGCGCCTGAAAGGGTTCTGGGGCTTGAAATTGGAGATGGTGACATTCGGCCATTTGTATGTTGGGGAGACCTTGACCTTAGCAGAGGACTTCCACATGGAGAAACTGGACAGGATATATTGCTCCGTATATGGATATCGCTGCAAAGTAAACAACAATATGAGGTTCCATGCAAAAGATAAACAAAGTTCACCAGAAATCAATTTCCTAGTAAGCATGAGGTTAGCTGTAGAAAACTGCACTAAAAGGAGGGCACCTAGGCACTAGGCACTCCCCTCCTGTCTGTCCAGCACACCTAGGCGCCTGCTTAATGAATAGTCCACATGTAGGGAAAGCGGATTTTTGGAGGACGGGTGCATTGGAGCACTTTATTTTGAATAGTTCAAAAATTACATTTTAAAGTTACAAAATTTTCCGAAAACAATCTACATGTTCATATGGATGTATACTACATATGTGTAAATTTTGGTGATGAAATAAGTAAGCATGTACACAGAATGTCAAAATGGTGATTTCTAAATAGTGAACAGTATATGCCCTGTTCATCTTTCCAAAGTCGCAATTGTCATTTTTGTGTGGCTAGCATGGTTACTTATTTCAACACATAAATTTGCACATGTGTACATCCATATGAACATGTAAAACTTTTTCCAGGTTTTTTTAATCAAAATACCATTTTGGAACTATTCAAAATATAGCGCTCACTGGAGCACGTGCACCAAAGTGGTTTTTTGACATTTAGGGTGCGACCCTGCCACCTATAACCTTTTAGGATATAGGCAGTAGAAAACTGTATGATGTCTGGTGGTACAAAGAAGTTCCAGGTAGGATGGCTTTAATTTGCATAGCTAACGCTTTAGTTATGGGTTACTGGCTTACTGCAAAAATGTTTGGACGACAGTGTGTGTTTCTGAAGTAAATAAGCAGAACTTGGGAAATGTTGTACCTATGCTTCGAAGAATATTTTGCACCCCTCCTCTGGTAAATTGTCTGACCCTCCAATCCCAATGACGAGATATTTGTTGTATGTCCAGCCACCTAAAAGATCAGTAGAAGCCTAGCAAAGTGAGAAGACCACGAGAATGACAAAAGTAGACACCGAGTCATCCCCGATATGTCAGTTACAAAGAAGTACTGTTACCTTAGAATTCGGTCTACAAGATATCACGGGCAAATGTTCCAAAGGATCAGACATAACGGATTTCTCAAGTCGGACTTTATATTGTATGAACGGGTGTTGCAAAAGCTCCATTGCTGTCGGCCGTTGAGAAGGATCACGCTGCAGACACTTTCTGATGAAGTCCTTGCACTGCTCTGATAGGTGATCTGGTATTGGTGGAAGTTCCTTGCTATTTCCAATCTTGAACATTGCAGCAATCTGTTGGTGAGAAAAGCGGGGAAATATTTGATGATTACTTACTTATCATGACCAACCAAAAATGGAAGCCTTACCATCTCAATGTTCCATAAAATTGCATGCAAGTAAATGTGTTTTTGGAGTTTCCACATCAAGATAGTCATAAGTTCTTAAACAACCAAGGAAAATAAAGGTGTCATATCCATTCATCTGTTGTGGACAAAATTATATTTATCTGCCCAGTTTATTTTCTTTTTCAGCATCTTTTGTCATATGTTCCCAGTTTAAAGGATTAGTTATGTTGGGTAAAACTCTGAAGGCTGAGCTCTTTGCCTATCTCCTAGTATCAGTGTAACAGAAACGGGTAGCTGGTTCACTTGTGTTGGTAACTGGCAGAGTTTCAGGAAGGAAGCAGTCTGCAGCAATTTTCCATGTTTTATATATAATTTTACAGAAACGGCTTGTTATCTGGCAGAAGGTGCGAAAACCAGACAATATGTGCAGGAAATGGTTAACATACTACACCTGTCACAGTACTAGTATTTGGTAGTTTATTTGAGGAAGGTTATTTCACTGACATGTATGCACATCACTCCAGACAGCTTGCTCATTCTAAGGTAAATTGAAAATATGCTTCAAGGACACGGTCAAATTCAAAAAATCCAAAATAGCAGTCATCTGAAACAAATAGCAGGAAGCAGAAAGTCAACCTGAAGCTGAACTCAAAGTTTAATCGACTTGAAAGGTATTTTTGAAGTTTAACAGCATGTGTGGAACACAGATGAAGTAAGAAATGCAGCTAGCGACACACATTGGCCATCTGATATTATAGAACAAATATAAAGTGCATCTTTGTGGTAGAATACTGACCCCTTCGTACTGGCTCCATGGGGGTTTTGCGGTAGCCATCTCCAGGACAGTGCATCCTAAACTCCATATGTCAACCGCAAGATTGCAACCACCATTCGAACTCTTTATAACCTGCATGTGCGTTAAGTATAAATTTGTAACCAAAATAAAAGAAAATATACAAAGTAATGTAGGAGCATAATATTTTCAAGAGTACCTCTGGAGCCATCCAATATGGACTACCCTTAAATGAGAAAGGACATTGCTGCCCATTGATCTGACAGAAGGTACCCCAAAAGGTGAACAATAAGACACAGTTAATACAACATAATTAGTAAAATACATTTATTACCGTATAAGAGAGGCCATTAGTGACCAGAAAACTTACATGTTTAGCCATTCCAAAGTCTGCAAGCTTAACACGACCGCTAGGATCTACTAGTATGTTTGCACCTTTGATATCCCTGCATGTTGTGTAAGCATGACTTCAGTACACCAGAATTCCATATATATGCAACCAAAACAAACCAAATGCTACCTATGGACTGTATTCTTCGCATGCAAATAAGCTAAGCCTGAGAGTATCTGCTGAGTGTAGCTGCGTATTGCTGGTTCACCAAGCTGTCCATACTCTTGTAGAAGTTTATGGATAGATCCACCAGACACAAACTCCAAGTATATATACAGTTTGTCATCAACCTGTTTTGGGGCATAAATAATGTATAAAGTCATGCCCAAAAATGAAACGTGTCGCATAAAGTAGCCTTCAATGAAATCCCAAGAAGCTATCATAAACTCTCTTGCCACCCATGAAAAAGGGAGAAAGGTACAAACATGATAACAACACAGTTATAGGTATAATCCTCTGAACTTACAGGGAAAGATAGCAGCCCAACCAGAAATCAAAGAATACCAAGTAAATAACAATTGAAGGCAACAGTTTATACCGTTTCTGTGCCATAGTATCGTACGATATTTGGGTGTTGTAAGCGGCTCAAGAGCGATATTTCCTGAGAAAGAAAAGAATAAATGATACACTGAATGGAAAATAATAATAAATAAACTGATCCTTTTGCTGCTGTGGTAGTGACATAGTATAGGTGGAAGCACATTTTAAAAACCATACCTGCCCCAACTGCTTTGCACTTTCCTTTGATTTAGGATCATCCGAGAATAGGGTCACCTCTTTCATAGCACACATTTCACCGCTATCACTGGTATAGATAGTGAAACCAAAACAGGGGGAAAGGACTGTGAGGAATCAAGACATGATTTGAAAATAATCAAACGGTCATCATATAGTACTAGCAAGGGAACTATGTGATGCCACTGAATAAAAAAAGACATACAACATGTTTCTGAGGCTAGTTGATTTATTAAGGTGGGGCGTTGCTTGGAGTATCTATGAAATTCATTGTAGATCGAGGTGTTTCTGCAAAACAGACTTAAGTGGGTGGTGAGCGATTCCATTTTAATCTTAGGCGTTGGTAGCAAATTGGACCGTTGGTACTTGGTACAACCCTAAGTTGAAAGGACCATCGCCCACCAACTGGTTTCTTTATAGCAGTAGAGATGAAGATTTAAGCCGCATAAACTATATAATTGTCACAATTGTGTTCAGTAACCCAAAAAGGATATTAACTTCTCTTATCCTTACCATATCATGCTTTAACACGCCAATATGGTAACTAGAATTCAGTGACTTATGAGTCTGAATACAAGCAAGTCTACCATTAACATAAGATAGCAATATCATCTGCTCTTCTGCAAACGGTAACTTTCAGTGCTAGGGATGTCCAATCCTAAGAAAGTAAGAATCATATCCACTAGGCGCGGACTTTATGCAAGTTAGATATGGTCATGATTTGAATGAATTTTATTTACTACTACCTCCGTTCCTTTAAGGTGGGCATTGAGTTTTATTTGCCAAAATTCCCTGAAAGAAGTGGACTAATTTTGCGTTAAACCTGCCAAAAATACCCCCAAGTCACACGCCCATGCATTGACACGCCAAATTAAATAAGCTGCGGCTGAATTCTCCGGCTTCTGTGCCAGCCTTTATTGCGGTTTGTTTCTCTCATAGTAAATCCCGCATGCATGCATAAATGGAAAATTCCATGGCCTTGCATGTGCCAAACGAAGCAAATGCGCTCACATTGGCTGACACATTCTGTTTGCAAAGCGCGTGGGTGGGTGAGCATGCGCGGAGCAGCCAGTTCAAGGGCGTGAGGGAACCGAGTAACTGTGGCATGGCTAGAGAGACGATTAAGGGTGTTCGTGTTGTGGGCTAATAACTGCTCAAACGTGTGCTTTACCAGGGGTAAAAGGGTCCAAAACTGCTTCTCCCAAGCCCTCCTTGGTCTTAGCGGAACAAATGTCATGCCCTCCTTTGACAAACAGAAGTAGTAGTTTTTAGCTCCTCGCTAGAAACAGTGCATGTCACACCATATATGTAAACGCCCTAGACATCTAGTCTTAAAAGTGAAAAGATAGCAAGCTGCTACAGTGACTGTCACATAAAATATGACTATACCTCTGAAATAACAATAAAGTTGTACGAGACAATATGAAATAAAACAAGATATTATGAGAGTCCATACACACGAAAAACTTGCTGAAAATCAAGATAACCAGAATAGAACAAGTTACACAAGCACCTCAGGAAAACTCTTAAGCATGCTTAAAGTATATGTACAGTAAGTCATACAATGAAATTTTGAAGTTCCATATGTAGGAAAACATATACCTGTTAAAGCCAACATATACATGGCCAAATGTCCCACGACCAATCAGCTTCCCCTTCTTCCATCGTGATCCAGGACTTGGTGGATTCTCTGTTCGGCCAGGACTACGAGGCGCTGAAATAGGACTAGCTGGCGTGGACTTGTTTGGAAAAAATGAACTATTAGAGATGCTCAGTGGTGGAAGAGGCAATCTGTGGGTTTGCTTCTTCTTCCCACCATCATTCCGACCTGTTGGAGATTCAGGTGCCATCCCTCCAGACCTCGGATGCAATGGAGAAACACTTCCACTGTGCACCCTGGAACTAGGGCCAGGACTTGTCATTCTTGGGCTAGGAATCGGTGAACACTCTGGACTACCTCTGCTGGGCTGCCAGAAAAGCTGGGCTAGCATATCACCACCCACAGAGTTATGGCCAGATGTTTGCCCTGAACCTGGACTGGAGCACTGACCAGAGCCAAGGAAAGTAACATCTGTATGAGGCTTCACTGCCCAAAAGGCTGAAGTTGGAATATGGTCTGGACATATTCTTCTCGGACTTCTAGAAGGACTTGACATCAAACTATTCGGAGCACTCTCCAAGACTACCGGCCGAGGATTTTGTGGATTAGGTTGGTGATTGTCAGCTGCAATACCTCTCGGTGATGTGGACAATGTATGGTTACTGAGGAATTGATTAGCTGTCTTTGCCATCTCCTTCGTATTCTTGGTGGTGATAGCACCAGGACGCTCTTTGCGCACATTACTTCAGGGTTCAAGCAGAATAAAAATATATGTAAGAGCAAGTTTGAACGAAGAGGCACAAAATTAATGCACTACAATAAGGAGCATACCTTGACTTGCTCTTGGAAGTAGTATTTGTTGTGTTTTCAGCATCATTTCCAACAGGGCTCGGAAGCTGAGAATCTCCATGGTCATCACTATCAACAGAGCAGTTGCTAGAAAGTGAAGCAATCACTATTTCTGACCTTCTCTGAGGCCTGTTAGGTTTAGGAAGTGGCAGAAGCAGTGGTGGTTTGCCACGTTTTTCTAATATGGGCCTTGATTCGGTGACATCAGAAGCAGTGCGTGTCACTGCAGGACGTGATCCAGGAACAGGAAGCGGTTGGGAATGTACCCTATCAGCTGAAAAGCTTTGACAGCGAGAAACTTCTTTTGAGGGTGAAGTTGCGCGCGATACTGTGGTAGACTGGCAGACCTTTTCAACAGTTGTATCATCGCCACGTCTGTACCTCCGTTTTGATTTTGTGCTTCCTTTTTGCTCATTTGGACTTATAAACCGATGAAATGTATCCATGAGGTTCTCTTTGGTGGTTTTCTTTGCATCTTTTGAGGAAGACTTCCCCCACCATGATGGCATATCGAATATGAAAGGATCTGTGGTATATCTAACCGGCTGTGCAGTCACCACAATGTTACCAAAACTGATCAATTACCATATTCTGCCAGTCAGAAGAGCATAAGCACGGGCTTTTCTCGTTATGGCATGCAACACCCTCGGCTTTCACGACGGACCGACAATGGAACAATATCTGCAAAACCAAGAACCCAAGATGGAGTAAGATTCCAGCTAGCACTTTTTTCCAGTTCCATACACATTAAAGTCTAACACATATCCAGGTATTAAGAAACCAGCAATTCAGTTCGAAACAGTATTAACCATGCGCCAACAGCACTCCTTAGGGCAAAAGGGGAGAATCGATTTTAACCCCCCCAGCTCACGCGCCTTTGATCTTAAGCCCCTCTGTTCGTTTGCCTTTCTCTCAAGCCCCCGACGTGGCCTAATTTTGGCTCGCTTGCCCCTCGAGCACTGTTATCTATTCATTTAGCGCACAAGGAAAGAATCTGGACTTAACAAATTTGGAAATGCAAAATCTGCCCTCGTCCAGTTTTCCTCAAACGCACGAGACAAAGGCCCGAGGCCTGGCCCGTTCTTCATTCTATCTCCCCTCCCCGACTTGACCTAGCCGCCAGCCGCCAGTCACCAGAGTCCCTGCGCCCGCCGTCCGCCGCCCTGCTCCGCCGTGTTCCCCCCCCCCCATCCGCCGCCTCCCATCGCTGGCCCAAGGTAAGGCAACCTCTTCCCCTTTGTATTTTTCACAGATTTTGTGCTCTTCTTCTGGTACAGTTTCTAAATCGTGGAACCCTAGGTTTTGTGTGTGCATTTTCTGATTTTTTCTGTCTATATTGAATAGGATCGATGCAATGTCTGTGCATGATTCTAACCAATCCAGTGTGATAAACCTAACCACGGGGGCGATCTCAGGCAATGAAGTAGAAAATGGTAGTGCTACTATTGATTGGTCAAGCTTTGTGATTGAACCAGAAAACGATGGGGATGAAAAACCGCCGGACGAGAAAGCCATGTTTGCTCTGTTTGGTTTAAAAACAGAGCCGGATGAGAGAGCAACTGAGCTTCCTACTCCTGATGTGGAGTCTGACTTACATGATAATCAAAGATGCAGATATTGTTGTTGATGATAATGCTCCAGAGGAGCCACTTATTGCCTGGGATGAATGAAACCCAGCCATGGATATAGGGACACCTTATCCTAACATGGTTGAATTTAGAAAGGCTTTAAAACAGTGGGCTGTTAATGGAGAGTTTGAATATGGCACAAAGGAAAATGAGCCAGGGAGGTTTCGTGTTTTTGTAAAGGTCAAGCCATAATAGGTGACCCTTGCAAATGGGCTTTAACTGCTAGTTGGCTAAGGGATGAAAATTGTGTGATGGTAATTGCCTTTTTGTGCTTTATATTTTTATTGCTTCATTTTTTGACATAGTAATAACATTCAGATCTGTACCATTTTTTGTTGTAGGTTGTGAGGCACCAAATGGAGCATACTTGTAGTTCAACTAGTGGAAAAATGACTAGCATGACATCTCAATTATGGGTTGCCGACAAGGCAGTGGCTATGTTGAAGAAGGATCCAACCGTTGGTGCTGTGAAGATACTTAAAGACTTGCAAGATGAGCATCATGTCACACTTAACTATCACACAGTGTGGAAAGGCAAACAAAAGGCAGCAACCGGCTTATATGGGAGTTGGGAAAAAAGTTTCAGGATGTTGTACAACTACAAGGCTAGAATAGAATTGAGGTCTCCGGGGAGTATTGTTGAGATTGATACGACCACACATGAAGGTGAAGTGCATTTCAGCAAGCTATTTATCGCTTTCAAGCCTTGCATAGATGGTTTTGTGAATGGATGTAGGCCATATATTAGCATAGATTCAACTCATTTAAATGGAAAGTTGAAAGGTCAGCTAGCTGTAGTCACTGCATTGGATGGTCACAATTGGATGTTCCCGGTGGCGTATGGCTTTATTGAGTCTGAAAATGGAGATAATTGGGCTTGGTTCATGAATCAAGTGAAGAAGGCAATAGGGACCCTCCGGTATTGGCTGTTTGTACTGTATGCTTGCAAGGGTCTTGAAAATGCTGTTAAGAAGGTTTTTCCTCAAGCTGAGCAGCGAGAGTGCTTTAGGCATATGTGGCATAATTTTCAGAAATATTTTCATGGTGATGTGTTTGGAAGGTTGTGGCCTGCTGCTAGGGCATATAGGCCGGAAGAATATCAACATCACATGTCAAAGGTATTTGATGCATCTGAGAAAGTATATCCTTACCTTAGGGATTACCATAATCTGTTATGGATGAGGTGTATGTTCAACCCTGCCATCAAGTGTGACTACATAAATAACAATCTCGCCGAGTGCTTCAACGCTTGGGTGCGAGATATCAAGGACTTGCCGATTGTTCAGCTAGCTGACAAGATTAGAGAGATGATTATGGAACTATTTAGAAAAAGAAGAATGATTGGAGAAAGTTACAGGATAATACTTCCATTTGTCATACACCAACTAAATGCAAAGACTCGAGGACTAGGTCATCTCAAGGCTAAAGCATCAGCTGATTGGAGTGGGGAAGTGAAAAATGCTAACAAAGAGGATGAAAGACATGTGGTCAAAACTCTCACACATGAGTGTACATGTCTGCAATGGCAGCACACGGGCAAGCCTTGCGACCATGCACTAGCCTTCATAAATGTCTTGCAAGCTCGCAACTTTGTTAACATGGAGGACTATGTACATGAGTACTACTCATGTTAGCATGATTTAGGGCAGCATATGAAGGTGTAATTGAGCCCCTTACGGACAAGAATCAATGGCCACACGTGGACACAGGCTTTGTGTTGCGTCCACCAATTCCAATAGGCAAGAAGAAAGGTGCTGGAAGAACAAGAAAACAGAGGATAAAGAGTTGGTGGGAAGGTGGATCAAGGAAAGGATCCTTGAACAAATGCAAAAAATGTAGGATAGGACATAGAGAAGCTGGTTGTCCTCAAAATGGAACAAAGAAAAGGTACATAGTAGTACTTGTTGCTGTTTTCTATCTATAATACCATGGTTCTTTTACATGAAAATAGTTCTAATTGCTTCTTTTTGTAGGAAAAGTAGGGGGAAAAAGAATCCATCTCCATGGTTTGATGTTTCAGTTAGCAATGCCGTTCCATCTACACCAACCAAGAGCAAGAATGATGCCACTTGTAGCAGTCCGTGACTGTCACAAGAAGCCAAGCTGCAGCTCAAGCTAGTCCTGACCTGTCACAAGGAGCCAAGCTGCTACCCCACCACCAAAACCTCCAGCAAAAGGAAAGAAGAAGAAAATGACACCTAAGAGGAAGAAATTAAGCGACCTCTGAGCTTGTTTGTGGCTGTGATGAACTCGGCTGTTAGTGGAGACTCACTTTTATTGTTGTGTATGTGAGATGCAAACTCACTTTTATTTGCTCTGTAAGTGAGGTAGAGACTCACTTTATATTTCCTATGTGATGTGAGGTAAAGACTCACTTATTTTGCTGTCATGAAGTCCTGTAGAACATGGCTGAATTATTCTCTATGCTATCATTGAATCATTGTGACCCTATATTATTTCCAGTCTGTTTGTGTGGAAGCCTATTGATTACAGCAAAATCATGTCAATTTTTTTTTGAAACATAGCACACAGCTTTAGAAAATCATGTCATTTCTTATTTGGCTAAAATATTTTGTGGAGCATGTTTGAAAATTCAGACAAGGTACAGAGATGTGCTTTTCAAACAGAGGGGTACTTTTGTCTATTCCTATTTCTATATGTTAGTTATATACTAACAAAGTTGTTAACAATGCCAAAGGGGGGTACCAGCAACAAGTAGACAGAACTGGGGTGGTTCAGAGAAAGGCAAACGAACAGAGGGGCTTAAGATCAAAGGCGCGTGAGCTGGGGGGGGTTAAAATCGATTCTCACGGGCAAAAGAAGGATGAAAAACAAAGTGTCAAGATAAAAAATATGTTGTATTTCATTCAGGTTCTCCTAGGTTGGCTTGCGTGATTCAACAGCAGAACAAGAATACGATGAGCTACGGCATCACGTGCGCTTGGTTTTCATTTACTTGGAACCAACCAAATTCTTAATTAGTTGCCATCATCGGACGGACACTTGCTCAAGCATGTGACCTCATTTGCCATGAATACCCCGCTCGAAGTGGAACGAGACTGAGTGCGCACGCTTCGATCGATCGATCGGCAGAATGCTATATGGAAAGCGGGGGAAACACGGGTTCCCACCTCGTTTAGGTGGAGAGGCTGTCGGGGCGACAACTGACAGTTTAGGGGCGGATCTAGATGGCGCGCACCGGCACGCCCGGAAATCGCGGAGGCTCGGCGGGGCTCAGCTAATCACTGGGCGGAAACAAGCTCGTACCTCGGAAACCGGCGGCCGGGGACCGCTGACGGGGCGGAGGCAGCAGGAACGCGGCGCCCCGACGAGCGAAAGGGGGGGACGGCGGGGACGCGCCGTGAGGGGCCGGGCCGGGGGTGCTTGGAGGAGGCGGCACGGGACGGGGGCGTCGGCGGCGAGGCACGGCGCGGCGGCGGCCGTGGGGCGGGCGGACGGCGAGGGGAGATTCCGAGCTGCTGCGGTGGGGAAGGCGGGTTGGTAGGTCGGGTCGGGTCAGCAGGAGGAGGGAGGAAGAGGGAACAAAGGCAAGGGAAAGAGATGGACGATGCTTCTCTCTTCTAGGAGTATTTTTTTTTCTCGGCTCCGCACCCAGCACTGGCACACTTGAAGGGGCAGAGGACAAGTCCACCCTCAGTCGAACGTTGCGACGCCCCGTGTACGTCGGAGTAAGTACGACCACGAGACGGTCAGTCTTTAGCACACACAGCACTGAAAACTGGAAGGAAAGCGAAGCTAGAACTGAATTGGAGTCTCCGGTTTCACTCACTGGCAAAGCGGCAACCGCCGAGCGATCGGCGCGGCGTGCCTGCCGGGATCTCTGCTGGATCCCCTCTGCCTTTCAACTGCGAACTGCAAGGCTACTCCCTCGTCCGGGGAGCTTGGTGTTGAATGGAGTTGGGGTCTTAGTTGACCCGTGGCTTGGGGAATGATTTTAATTCGAGGTGAGTTGCTGCAATGGCTGATAATTTGCCAATCAATCGGGTATTGAAAACTGTTCTGCCCCTTTTTTTGCCAGAGGGCCCGATTGCTTGGCATGGCACTTGGCGCAGAATGGATGTGTTTTCGGTGAAATCCGCGTGCCATACGGACTGAAACTATCAGTTAGGAAAAATGATATATAAAAGACCGAATGGGAAGGTAGATCGTGTGTCAACCCGGTTTGGAAATGTGTATGGAATACGAGAATTTCTCGAACGGCAGAGGCCATTGCATCGCGAGCTGTGCACGGTATATTATTGAAAGACAACGAAAATAAATATGTGGACTCCTATCACATTGTCTAGTGTGTGTTCGAATATGGCAAGCGTTGAATCTGGTGGGAAATGCTCATATAACTTTCTTAGTTGACCGTGTTTGTTATCAGAGATGTGCATTGCTGGGAGTTGGCACCTATGGTGAAAAGTAATAGGCCAATTCATATCAAACCTATGCATGTCCCTCTGTGTAAAACAAGATCAAGAAAGAGCATCATCGGCAAACTCGGAGCCGAGGGAAGATCCTCGATAGCTAGCAGATATCGATTGTATAAGCCATCGTGGGGCACGATGAAGATCAATGTAGATGTTATGTTCAGCAGGTAATGCAGATCGTGTGACATGTGTGGTGACTCATTGTTTACTCCGGAATCCTGTAACACTCCTTGTGACGTTGCAACATACGAAAGAGAACCTTCCCAATCCAGACTATGGTAGATGGCGCAAGAGAAATAGGTGGGACGAAGACAACGACGGGGAGTGGGAGGAACCGACCACAACTGCCCATAAAACCTAGCGACCACCTCATCATCTCCCACCCAACGTGAAGATGTATTCACATAAAACCGTTTCTTGGGACCACCCGGACGGACGGTGAGGATTGAACCAACAAGCTAAAGAGACCGATAGGTGGGACCGAAGAACAAGCCGACGGTGGGGAATTTGAAATATTGGCCACGTCAGCTCCCGACCATGTGGGCCAGGCCGAGGACCCCTAAGATTATCAACCAGTGGGCTACATTCGTCAGGCCAAGGAGAGCCAAGATGGAAGATTCCAAAGACTTGGCGTGTACTCCAAGACTTAGAGGTTTGTCTTCGTCATGTCTAGATGTAACTGACATATATATGTGTAAACCTCAGGCACCCCCGGTATCTATATAAGCCGATGGGTGAGGAACGTAGATGACAATATTTATACATACACGATCTCTTGGTAGATTAACTAGTAACTTGTACACCCTTCAAATCAATACAATCAAAGCAGGACGTAGCGTATTATCTCTTCGAGTGAGCCCGAACCTGGGTAAATCATGTGTCATTGATATAATCGTGCCAAGGCTACCAGCTCAGGGCCCCCTTCCTGAGATCTGCTGGATTTGACTTCATCGCCCCTTTTATGGAATGGATGAGTCCATTGATCATTTGCTTATGAAATGCTCTCTAGCTAGAATGCTTTAGAACATCATCTCAAATGTGCCTTTGATATCCTTGATATCCATGATAATATTGATGCCCTTCTTGACAATTGGATCCACAAATTCCACTCAGATGATAAACACTTGGGGTTTGCTGGAAGAACACTTGGGGTTTGCTTGGGATCCACAAATTCCACTCAAATGCCCTTCTTAACCCGTTTCTAATCTTCCAGATAGTTCAACTGTGAGGCATAGTTGTATAATATCAACTGCCACTTCTAAAGTTTGTTTGCTCTTTTCCCTCCCTAAAGTCCTTGTTCTTTCTTTTAGGCCAAACTACTCTCTTTCTTAAAACTAATTGTATCCTTCTATGATTTTTTTATTTCTTCTATCAGGTAACTCCACTACTAGAATATTTCTTTCTTGGAAGGGATTTTTCTTCTCTCTTCTATTTTTCTTCATTCTTTCTTATGGTTACCCTGCTCCTAGATTCTTTTTTCTTCCTTGCATTCAATTTTGTTGTCATTTATATTTATATTTTGTGCATTTCTTCTTTCTGCAACAATGCTAGAAGATCCCATGTCATATGGGGACTAGGGAAGGATTATACAGAGGCTTGGGTCTGTCCTTTTCCTGCTTTTGGACAACACAAATCCAATGATTTATTTTCATTGTATAAGAAACTTGATCTTGTATGTTTCCAACTTTTTCATTTCTCATATGAGGAAAAACCACATCTAGAATTATTCCTTCCTTATGTTAAAATATATCATCACCATCATCATCATCATCATCATCATTATTATTTTATCTTTCTTTATGTATAATCTAGATTACAGTTTCTTTGTTCGGTAATCTTTTTTAGTATTTTATTATATTCTTTTTGTTCGGCGGTGGTTTGATGTTGCAATCATGTGTGAAGGAAATATGCCCTAGAGGCAATAATAAAGTTGTTATTTTATATTTCCTTATATCATGATAAATGTTCATTATTCATGCTAGAATTGTATTAAATGGAAACTTGATACATGTGTGAATACATAGACAAAACACTCTGTCCCTAGTATGCCTCTACTAGACTAGCTCGTTAATAAAAGATGGTTAAGTTTCCTAACCATAGACATGTGTTGTCATTTGATGAACGGGATCACGTCATTAGGAGAATGATGTGATGGACAAGACCCATCCGCTAACTTAGCATAATGATCGTTAAGTTTTACTGCTATTGCTTTCTTGATGACTTATACATATTCCTTCGACTATGAGATTATGCAACTCCCGAATACCGGAGGAACACCTTGTGTGCTATCAAACGTCACAACGTAACCGGGTGATTATAAAGATGCTCTACAGGTGTCACTGAAGGTGTTTGTTGGGTTGGCATAGATCGAGATTAGGATTTGTCACTCAGAGTATCGGAGAGGTATCTTTGGGCCCTCTCGGTAATGCACATCATGATAAGCCTTGCAAGCAATGTGACTAATGAGTTAGTTACGGGATGATGCATTACGGAATGAGTAAAGGGACTTGCCGGTAACGATATTTAACTAGGTATGAAGATACCGATGATCGAATCTCGGTCAAGTAACATAACGATGACAAAGGGAATGACGTATGTTGTCATTACGGTTTGACCGACAAAGATCTTCATAGAATATGTAGGAACCAATATGAGCATCCAAGTTCCGCTGTTGGTTATTGACCGAAGATGTGTCTCGGTCATGTCTACATAGTTCTCAAACCCGTAGGATCCGCATGTGTAACGTTCGATGACGATTTATATTATGAGTTATGTGTTTTGGTAACGGAAGATTGTTCGGAGTCCTGGATGAGATCACGGACATGACGAGGAGTCTCGAAATGGTCGAGAGGTAAAGATTGATATATTGGATGATAGTATTCGGACACCGGAAGTGTTTCGGAATGTATCGGGTACGTATCGGAGTACCGGGGGGATTACCGGAACCCCCCGGGGGAAGATATGGGCCATAGGAGGGAGGCAAGGCAGCCCGCAAGGGGTGCCCCCCCCAAGGGAGGAGTCTGAATTGGACTAGGGGAGGGGGCGGCGCCCCCCCTTCCTTCTCCTTCTCCCTCTCCTTCCCCCTTTCCCCCTCCGATAAAAGGAGGGGGGCGAATTGGACTAGGAGCCCAAGTGGAACTCCTCCCACTTGGGGCGCCCCTAGGGCGGCCTCCTCCCCTCTCCCTCCTTTATATACGGGGATGGGGGGAGCCTCTAAGACACACAAATTGTTCTTAGCCGTGTGCGGCGCCCCCTCCACCGTTTACTCCTCCGGTCATATTGTCGTAGTGCTTAGGCGAAGCCCTGCGCGGATCACTTCATCATCACCGTCACCACGCCGTCATGCTGACGAAACTCTCCCTTGACACTTTGTTGGATCAAGAGTTCGAGGGACGTCATCGAGTTGAACGTGTGCTAAACTCGGAGGTGCCGTACGTTCGGTGCATGATCGGTTGGATCGAGAAGACGTTCGACTACATCAACCACGTTAAGCTAATGCTTCCGCTTTCGATCTACGATGGTACGTGGACACACTCTCCCCCTCTCGTTGCTATGCATCTCCTAGATAGATCTTGCATGATCGTAGGAATTTTTTTGAAATTGCATGCTACATTCCCCAACAATGGCATCCGAGCCAGGTCTATGCGTAGATGATATGCACAAGTAGAACACAAAGAGTTGTGGACGATGATAGTAATACTGCTTACCACCAACGTCTTACTTTGATTCAGCGGTATTGTTGGATGAAGCGGCCCAGACCAACCTTACATGACCACGTTCATGAGACTGGTTCCACCGACAGACATGCAACTTGTTTTGCATAAAGGTGGCTGGCGGGTGTCTGTTTCTCCAACTTTAGTTGAATCGAATTTGACTAGGGCCGGTCCTTGTTGAAGGTTAAAACAACAAACTTGACGAAACAACGTTGTGGTTTTCATGCGTAGGTAAGAACGGTTCTTACTAGAAGCCCGTAGCAGCCACATAAAACTTGCAAGAGCAAAGTAGAGGACGTCTAACTTGGATAATACTTCCATTTGTCATACACCAACTAAATGCAAAGACTCGAGGACTAGGTCATCTCAAGGCTAAAGCATCAGCTGATTGGAGTGGGGAAGTGAAAAATGCTAACAAAGAGGATGAAAGACATGTGGTCAAAACTCTCACACATGAGTGTACATGTTTGCAATGGCAGCACACGGGCAAGCCTTGCGACCATGCACTAGCCTTCATAAATGTCTTGCAAGCTCGCAACTTTGTTAACATGGAGGACTATGTACATGAGTACTACTCAGTTAGCAGATTTAGGGCAGCATATGAAGGTTGTAATTGAGCCCCTTACGGACAAGAATCAATGGCCACACGTGGACACAGGCTTTGTGTTGCGTCCACCAATTCCAATAGGCAAGAAGAAAGGTGCTGGAAGAACAAGAAAACAGAGGATAAAGAGTTGGTGGGAAGGTGGATCAAGGAAAGGATCCTTGAACAAATGCAAAAAATGTGGGGAGATAGGACATAGAGAAGCTGGTTGTCCTCAAAATGGAACAAAGAAAAGGTACATAGTAGTACTTGTTGCTGTTTTCTATCTATAATACCATGGTTCTTTTACATGAAAATAGTTCTAATTGCTTCTTTTTGTAGGAAAAGTAGGGGGAAAAAGAATCCATCTCCATGGTTTGATGTTTCCGTTAGCAATGCCGTTCCATCTACACCAACCAAGAGCAAGAATGATGCCACTTGTAGCAGTCCTGGAGCTGTCACAAGAAGCCAAGCTGCAGCTCAAGCTAGTCCTAGACCTGTCACAAGGATCCAAGCTGCTACCCCACCACCAAAACCTCCAGCAAAAGGAAAGAAGAAGAAAATGACACCTAAGAGGAAGAAATTAAGCGACCTCTGAGCTTGTTTGTGGCTGGGGGGGGGGGGGGTGTTAGTGGAGACTCACTTTTATTGTTGTGTATGTGAGATGCAAACTCACTTTTATTTGCTCTGTAAGTGAGGTAGAGACTCACTTTTATTTCCTATGTATGTGAGGTAAAGACTCACTTATTTTGCTGTCATGAAGTCCTATAGAACATGGCTGAATTATTCTCTATGCTATCATTGAATCATTGTGACCCTATATTATTTCCAGTCTGTTTGTGTGGAAGCCTATTGATTACAGCAAAATCATGTCAATTTTTTTTTGAAACATAGCACACAGCTTTAGAAAATCATGTCATTTCTTATTTGGCTAAAATATTTTGTGGAGCATGTTTGAAAATTCAGACAAGGTACAGAGATGTGCTTTTCAAACAGAGGGGTACTTTTGTCTATTCCTATTTCTATATGTTAGTTATATACTAACAAAGTTGTTAACAATGCCAAAGGGGGGTACCAGCAACAAGTAGACAGAACTGGGGTGGTTCAGAGAAAGGCAAACGAACAGAGGGGCTTAAGATCAAAGGCACGCGAGCTAGGGGGGGTTAAAATCGATTCTCCCGACAAACCCTAGTCATTGTGCGGTTGAGAGCGCCCGACCAGGTAGCACCTGGTCCACGCGTGTGGCGATTCGGGTCAGGATCGAGCGGCCAGGAGCCGGCCGCTCGTTCTGTCTATTTAGTGGCCGGCCGCTTTTTAGATTTCAGGTTCTAAAATTGAGAAGTATTTACCCCGGATGCCACTAGCAAGTGAATACCCGTTCGCCGTCTTTTCACTAGAAACGAACGAGCTGCTTCGCCCTCGCGCACGACCGACAGGAATCGAGCCTCCCAGGAAGGCAGGAAACGCAGGCTAGGGTTGGCCGCCGCCGCCCGCGCCAGCGAACCTCCACCCTCCACCCAGGTACAGCTTCCTCCCTCTTCCTCTTGCTTCTCCTGTTCCCGGCGGCCCTGGTCCGGCCGGCCGGCCGGCCGCCGGCTCCGGCTCCGGCGCACCGGACCTCCTCCCTCCTAGTACTTCCTTCCTCCTCCATCTTCCCTCTTGCCCGTTCCTCCCCTCATCACGGCGGTCCTCGTTCGTGCTATGTTGGTTGTGTTACGTTCCTACCAGTGCAGTGTCTGATGTCACCATCTTGTTGCCATCAGCAATGCTATGAGGTCTCCATTTTGTGCTGTTATTGTTTGTGAACCTCAAAAACCAACGAATGGTTTCTTTTCTTCATCCATGGTGTTGCTCAGTATTTCCTTGGAATTTAAGCTCAAAGTCCCAACCAAAAATTCAGTCTGTTTCATCTAATATCATGCCTCGGTTGCTCCCCTGTCACGCTAATGTCACAACTACTCCCTCCGTTCCTAAATATAAGTTTTTGTAGAGATTCCACTATGGATCACATTCGGATGTATATAGATGCATTTTAGAGTGTAGATTCACTCATTTTGCTCCGTATGTAGTCCACATAGTGAAATCTCTACAAAGACTTATATTTAGGAACGGAGGGAGTAGTATACTTTGAAGGCTAGTGGACTGATAGTTTTGTTTGACAACTACTGCAACTGAAGTATCTGAAATTCCTTGCAGCCCTCTGTACTGAACGTATTGGTGTTATTGTGAAACATTGCATTTGCTGTATTTTGTCACCAGTGTTCATTATTCACTGGTGACTTTGTCAGTAACGGTTTTGGGCAGCTTCTTTCTATTGATATCACTTGCTTGTTGCATTTCTACCGAGATTGATTATCTTTCGGCTTGTAGATTTAGCAAAGCCATGAGTCGCTGCCTGGCAACTTGCAAGCAAAGCCTTTGCTAATCTGTATGCTTGTTTCGTTATGTCATCCAATCTTTGGAAGACCCCATTTTCCTCTCCTGAATGAACAAGCAAAAGCAAAATCATGTCATATTTTTCCTGACTATAAACTGCAGCGTAATTGACATGTTTCATCAATTGTCAAGCTAACCTTTGATTAACATCCTCAAGCCCAGCTGAAGGGAGTCGTACATTTTTTATTTTTAGATAGGTTTGAACAATTGCTTGATAAATGACAGTATGGTGCATCAGTGGTTTATCCCGCTGGATAGATTTCTTGCCGAAAACATTTCCAAAATTGCCTGGGTTTCAGCTTAAGTGAATGTCTTGGCCGTGTCATGGAAGAAGAGAAATTAAACAAAAACACACAGAATGAGACGTCATGGAAAGCTGAAGAGGAAGAGAACGAAGATACCATGAACACTATTCATAGTAGGATAGCAGATGCTTGTCTTGCGATAGCAACATAGGTTAGCTATGTTGATGGAGGTCATCATCATGTGAACAATATGTATTTTCGATGGTGCATGCCTTTTGTAATATTATTATGGGGTCAATATCTATTTATATGTAATATGCAACATCAAAGTATAGTCTTTGAATTGCATATGTGTTAGCTATGAATCATTTTCATTGTCACAAATTTTCTTTGCAAAAGGGTCGTTCCGCCTACCAATGTACAGATCACTGCTTTACAGTCAATTAGCATATAACCATATTCACTCATGGCCCAGGGGCATTACAGACAATCCATAGCCAAATCTACAATTTCACAGTTGTTTCAACCAAACAGCTTCCTGCTTTTCCACAGCTAGAAGTTCACAGTAGCTTTCTCAAAGCTCAGATCTCATAGCAGCTTTTTCAGAATTTGCAGCTCAACCAAACACAACCTCAGTCCGTGTGAGAGAGAAGCCTCTCGCCGGCTGCTGCCTCCCTCCCTGCTGAGATCTCAGCCGCGCCGCGCTCCCTCTTCCACCGCCTTCCTGGCGAGATTGCCACCGCCTCCCCGTATTGCGTGGCGCCACCACAACCTCCGCTTTCTCCGTGGAGCTCTGAGCCGCCAAGTTCCAAATTCACAAATTGGTGGAAGTCCACATAATGGAGCTCAAAAGCCGCTGACACTAAATAGACTTGGCTCGGGGCAGAACTGAGTGGCTAGGACGACTCCCAGCATCCCTTCGCCAACTAGCAGTTATAGCCCATTTGCAAGGTTCACCTATTATGGATTGACCTTTGCAAAAAGCCCGAAACCTCCCCGGCTCATTTTTTTTGGTGCCATATTCAAACTCTCCATTGACAGCCCACTGTTTTAAAGCCTTTCTAAATTCAACCATGTTAGGATAAGGTGTCCCTATATCCATGGCTGGGTTTCGTTCATCCCAGGCAATAAGTGGCTCCTCTGGAGCCTTATCATCAACAACAATATCTGCATCTTTGATATCATGTAAGTCAGACTCCACATCAGGAGTAGGAAGCTCAGTTGCTCTCTCATCCGGCTCTGTTTTTAAACCAAACAGAGCAAACATGGCTTTCTCGTCCGGCGGTTTTTCATCCCCATCGTTTTCTGGTTCAATCACAAAGCTTGACCAATCAATAGTAGCACTACCATTTTCTACTTCATTGCCTGAGGTCGCCCCCGTGGTTAGGTTTATCACACTGGATTGGTTAGAATCATGCACAGACATTGCATCGATCCTATTCAATATAGACAGAAAAAATCAGAAAATGCACACACCAAAACTCATGCATACATCAATTAGAACAGGGGAATATGATGTTACCTTTTCAGATCCATCACACCCCTTAGTCAATCCAGCCCCTCCCACTCAAATCCCATGCAGATCACACACAAAACCTAGGGTTCCACGATTTAGAAACTGTACCAGAAGAAGAGCACAAAATCTGTGAAAAATACAAAGGGGAAGAGGTTGCCTTACCTTGGGCCAGCGATGGGAGGCGGCGGATGGGGGGGGGGGAACACGGCGGAGCAGGGCGGCGGACGGCGGGCGTAGGGACTCTAGCGACTGGCGGCTGGCGGCTAGGTCAAGTCGGGGAGGGGAGATAGAATGAAGAACGGGCCAGGCCTCGGGCCTTTGTCTCGTGCGTTTGAGGAAAACTGGACGAGGGCAGATTTGGCATTTCCAAATTTGTTAAGTCCAGATTCTTTCCTTATGCGCTAAATGAATAGATAACAGCGCTCGAGGGGCAAGCGAGCCAAAATTAGGCCACGTCGGGGGCTTGAGAGAAAGGCAAACGAACAGAGGGGCTTAAGATCAAAGGCGCATGAGCTGGGGGGGTTAAAATCGATTCTCCCGTGTGGTGGCGGCCGACGCAAGGGGGACGGGGACGAAGGTTGCGGAAGGGATAGATAGCGACAAACCCGTGGAGTATTGTCGCTATCTGCCCTAGCAGCAGGCCACAACCTTCCAAACACATCACCATGAAAATATTTCTGAAAATTATGCCACATATGCCTAAAGCACTCTCGCTGCTCAGCTTGAGGAAATAGAATTGAGGTCTCCGGGGAGTATAAGCCTAAAGCACTCCCATATAAGCCGTACTTGTACAACATCCTGAAAAACTTTCTTCCCAACTCCCATATAAGCCTTCCAATCCTCTCGCGCCGGCCGCCGCAACTAGGGGACGAGCGCCGCCGCTCGCGTACACACGGGATCTGGTGGCCGCGTACCCACTCATATCAGATTTGTTGAGGCTGGGTGGAGGGCAAAGGTTGCTCTGGACGAAGGAAGGGGGAAGGGAGCAGCGGGCGTCGTGAGTTCTAGGCGTGCTGCAGCGGTTGGGAGAGGAGGAAGAATGGGCTTGGATGTAGCAGGAGTGGCCGGAGGAGGCACGGATACAGGAGGGGGAAATGAGCTTGTCCTCGATCTGGAGCAAGACGACGGCTGCTAGAGAATGGAGACACCGGCCATGGAGCCGGAGCAGCGTGGCTAGTAGGTCGCTCGGGAGACGACGGCCGTGGAGCCAGAGCAACAGCGCTGCAGGCTCGAATTCGTCAAACGAATACCCGTTCGTCCAAGTATATGTGTTAACAACAGCCGAAAGCCCCGATAATGATTCCAATAATTTGCACTAGTACAAATTACTAGGAGTAGTTTATTAGTTGGCAGGAAGACTAGTTACACACACATTGATGTTTAGTTGGTTTATAATTTAGTTTAGTTACACACACATTGATGTTCAGTTGGCAGGAGAACTAATTGCACACACGATGATGTTTGTTGGCTTGTAATGCAGTCTACTTGCACACACAATAATGTTTAGTTGGCAGGAAAACTAGTTGCACACACAAATGCTCGGTTGACTTGTAATGTAGTCTAGTTGCACACACATTGATGTTTAGTTGGCAGGACTAGTTACACACACATATACTCAGTTGGCGCGGCAATGTAGTCTAGTTGCACACACATTGATGTTTAGTTGGCAAAACTATTAGCACACACATATGCTTAGTTGGCGTGACAATGTAGTCTTGTTGCACACACATTGGTATTTAGTTGGCAGGACTAGTTACACACATATACTCAGTTGGCGTGGTAATGTAGTCTAGTTACACACACATTAATGTTTACAGGTGAGACCCTCAAGATGCACATCTCACTAGCTGGGTTGGATGGAAAGGGGTGCTAGCAATGAAAACTACACATCCACGGGTATGAGGAAAGTTACACATGCACATCAACCGTTAGGTAGTTGGCTGGGAGGACAGTTTTCGAAGTTGCACATCCACTGCTTGGCAGTTGGCCGAGGTAGCAAACAGTGAAAATTGCACTTCCAACTAGAGGAGAAAAGTTGCACATCAACTACTAAGCGGTTGGCTGGGGGCAGCAGACATAGTTGCACATCTCACTTGATAGTGGGTAGTTTGAGGTGAGGTGTCATCATTGAAAACTGCACATCCATGGATAAAGAAAAAGTTGCACATCGACTATTAGGTAGTTGCACATCAACAACTAGCCAGTTGCACAAAACAGGGACAAAATTGCACAAAAAAAAGTTTATCGAAACATATCCATGTGGGATCTAGTTTCGAAGAGCACATCGCGAGGATTTCAGCAGTGAAAGCGGATCTTAATTTCGACTTTTCGTTCAAAAGTTATGGCTTTTCTAAATTTTTTAAATCTGAATTAAATGCGTTCACACATGTTCGTGTGTGTGCTTTTGCAATTCTGGTTAAACATGTCGTGTAGTCTTTGTCTTTTTCTGGCTAGGAGGACAAAATAATTCCTAATTTGTTTGATTAAGACAAAAACATACTAAAAATGGAGAGGCCGCCACGGACTCCTATCGAGCCCCCAGCCGCTTGGTAGACACGCCCATTTTAGAAACAGCTCTCGCCGAGCTCTTTTCAGCTTTTTGATTCTCCAGAATCAGCTTTTGAGAAACTTAGGGCGTGTTCTGATCTCCTCCTGCTCTACGCTTCACAAATTGCTGGAGTGGAGGCGAGCCGAATGTTTTATCTGTCAGAAGTGGAATATGCGAGGCTGGAGTAGCCGGTAGTGCAAAAAAGCGAAGCTGGAAAAGCCCAGCTCCACCAAACCAAGAAGCGTGGAGTTCGCCATATTTTCAGAGAGTTGCCACCGCCAAAGAAAATGTTTCGTTCGAAATAGAACTACACGACCGTCTCTCCCTCGAATCGGTACAGTTTTCCCTCTCTCATACACAGACTGGCCGACCTGGGCTGGTTCCAGCCGGGCCAGCTAGCCCATTATGGCGCTAAAATAGGCCCCTAGCGATGCAAGAAGCCAGCGAAGCTACCGAACAGATTTCTCTCGCCGCGTGGAGTGGGAAGCTGGGAAGAAAAGCTAAATACGTGAAGTTTTGTGAAGCTAGATGGTTGCCGAACATGCTCTTAGTTGTCAAAAAAGAAAAGCTTTTGAGAAACTTCCCACAAAATCAGCCAGAATCAGCCGTTGAGTTCTTTTCTAAGATTATGGTGTAAGATTATAGGATAAGTTGTGTGTTGAAATGTCTATAATGTCCCTGAACTGAAACTGAATGCTGAATTGCTATCACTTGAAACAAGACGAACATGTACAGAGAATAACTAGTTACCATGGCATCCATTCATCGGTTCATCCATCCATTCGTCGTGGAGTTCGCCATATTTACAGAGAGTTTCCATCGCCAAAGAAAATGTTTCATTCAAAACAGAACAACACGACCGTCTTCCCCTTGAATCGGTACAGTTTCCCCTCTCTCGTACACAGACTGGCCGACCTGGGCTGGTTCCAGCCGGCCCAGCCAGCCCATTATGGCGCTAAAATAGGCCCTAGAGATGCAAGAAGCCAGCGAAGCTACCGAACAGATTTCTCTCGCCGCGTGGAGTGGGAAGCTGAGAAGAAAAGCTAGATATGTGAAGTTTTGTGAAGCTAGATGGTTGCCGAACACGCCCTTACTTGTCAAAAAAGAAAAGCTTTTGAGAAACTTCCCACAGAATCAGCCAGAATCAGCCGTTGAGTTCTTTTCTGAGATTATGGTGTAAGATTATAGGATAAGTTGTGTGTTGAAATGTCTATAATGTCCCTGAACTGAAACTGAATGCTGAATTGCTATCACTTGAAACAAGATCTTAAAATTGGGTATTCGCTAATCTGACGTCAGGATTTTAAGCATGGAGAATCTGACGCTCGGGATGGCCAGTATTTCTCATGTTTGCTGAAAAAAATGTCATGCTCGCAACGCGACAACATAATTTGTCATCCCAAGCATTAGATTTGTCATGCTTAAAAATCTGATGTCTAATTTTTCAATATTTTCATAAAATTATGTTAAGGAGAAACTAAGCGAGGTTGATTAGCAAGCTCTCCTGCCATTGGTGAAGGATTCAAAGCTTTGGATGATATGTTGTAACTAGGGATGGTCTGAAAGCTCATAGTGCTAGTTGTGTAGCAAGATCGTATTTAGACCACACAATAGGTCCTACATGCATGACTGTAACAATTATATATAATTATTGTGGTGGACCCTTAAATATGTGATTGATAAATAATTTCTGGTGTTGTTGTTATAGTTGCATGAATTCTTTATATATGTATATTGGTCTCCTTTTAGGTTCAATTATTGGTCGGTTTATATGAAAATAATTGTTGAGCATACACCCCCTCTCTTTTTGGGAGATGTATCCAAGGCTCCCTCTACGTGGATATATACAATGCCTCCTCTCGAGGAGATGGATCCCCCAACATAGTTATATTTTCTCCTTGTGTTATATTGAGTTTGTTCCTGAAGACTATCACATTTGACATGTTTTGCCGGATCTCATTACTATTTATCCTCCACAAATTCATGTAGTGGAATACTATTATAAAACATCTGTTATATTGAGTTTGTTCCTGAAGACTATCACATTTGACATGTTTTGCTGGATCTCATTACTATTTATCCTCCACAAATTCATGAAGATTGATATGTATCGATAAAATTAATAAAAATGAGTTCATAATGTGTCGTGCATGCGTTGAGAAAATAGCTAAAATTATACCTTGGGACCCACATAGAAATTCGCATGGTCGGTCAACAAAAGTGAACACAAACCAAAGATATCAACACAGGTCCAAGTAAGCAAGCGGCCCCAGTCAACAAAAGTCCAAACAAGTTTTCACGGTCAACGGGTCAAATGAAGAAGAGCAAACAAAAGAACAAGTCAAAAGATAGAGGCAAGAGAGTAAAGAAACCTAAGCCTAAGGAGAAAACCTTCATGTAGTGTAGGGAATCCCCCCTCGTATGGGCCACAATCCTCCTCCTAGCCCAACTAGGAGCCCATATACACATGAACTAAAGATTGCCTACCCTCCAACCTCCTCATTTTAAGGGTAGCTTTCGCCATTTTTCAAGGACCCCTAGGTTATGCATGGGCATGTAACTCATTAACCCCCACCTAAAAAAACTCAAGGGGAGATCCACCACCCCTCCATAGGACCAAGGTTTGCATGGTGGGAATCGGAGTCTGGGGGATCTAGTAAGGATCAGACCGCCCAGGGTAGTGGAACTTCGGAAGCAGCAATGTTCTAAATGTTGAGTGCGCCAAGAACCATTGTCAACGATTCCCCTCATGGGATGTAGGTCACACTCCAACGAGGCAACTGAACCTATTTAAAAATATTTTTGTGTCGTTGTTGTACGATGGACTTCGTTATAAGACCGTTGTACACACTCTGACTAACATTTCACTAACCATGCTACTAAGTATACCCCTAAAGACATGAGCATATTTTCATATACAGTGGATCATATGTCATTACACATGTTCTTCCATGCAGAACCATTTTTGGGATGTGTGTGAATCTCTAATACATTTTTTGAAACATTCTTTTTCATAAATGGTGTGCATGTAACTCTTTTTAGTGGATACGTGTGACAAGATTAAAAACCCATACAAAATTTAAATTTTCTTATGTTTGCGTGAATCTTTATTTGAACTACATGAAAAAGAATTGTGGACACTATGAAACATGTTTATTTTATTGAGAAAAAGTAACCTCCTGAAAGTGCAACTATCCCTGGGTGGTTTTGATAATTCCTAACAACATATAGCTCATTGAACTAATGCTTTTTCAAGATGATCATTTTAGAAAGTTCAATGATTGGCATGGCATGGACTAGGAATGTGGACCCCTCAAAATGCTAAGGACACATATTGGCTCAAGCTCAAGACTCTACCTTTTCATTTTAGTGATCCAAGATCACATTGAGTCCACAGGAAAAGCCAATGCTATTAAAAGGGGATGATGTGTTGCTTAATGGCTTGCTTGCTCAAAATGCTTAGTGATTTGCTCCAAAAGCCCTCAACCACTTTCTCATATCCACATATGTCCCAAACCAAAAGTCAAACTCGACCCCACCGATTTGATCTATCTGGCGCCACCGAGTTCATTTGACATAGCCATAGCCAGAAACCCTAATCAATTCGGTCTCACCGATAGGGATCTCGGTCTCACCGAGATGGGATTGCAAACTCTCTGTTTCCCTTCGTAACGTTTCGGTCTAACCGAGATGAGCGATCGGTCCCACCGAGTTTGCAATGCAAACTCTTTGTTTCCTTTTCGTAACGTTTTGGTTTCACCGAAATGAGCGATCGGTCCCACCGAGTTTGCCCGACCAACTCTCTGTTTGCCTAATACAAAAATCGGTCTCACCGAGTTCATGTGATCGGTCTCACCGAGATTACGTTATGCCCTAACCCTAATGAAATCAGTTCCACCGAGTTGACATGTCGGTCCCACCGAAAATCCTAGCATTCACATTTTGAACTAAATCGGTCTGACCGGGTTTCATGATTCGGTCCCACCGAGTTTGGTAAATTGTGTGTAACGGTTAGATTTTGTGTGGAGGCTATATATACCCCTCCACCCACTCTTCATTCGTGGAGAGAGCCATCAAAACGTGCATACACTTCCACCATTCATTTTCTGAGAGAGAACCACCTACTCATGTGTCGAGACCAAGATATTTCATTCCAACCACAAGAATCTTGATCTCTAGCCTTCCCCAAGTTGCTTTCCACTCAAATCATCTTTCCACCAAATCCAAATCAGTGAGAGAGAGTTGAGTGTTGGGAAGACTATCATTTGAAGCACAAGAGCAAGGAGTTCATCATCAACACACCATCTATTACCTTTTGGAGAGTGGTGTCTCCTAGATTGGTTAGGTGTCACTTGGGAGCCTCCGACAAGATTGTGGAGTTGAACCAAGGAGTTTGTAAGGGCAAGGAGATCGCCTACTTCGTGAAGATCTACCCAAGTGAGGCAAGTCCTTCGTGGGCGATGGCCATGGTGGGATAAACAAGGTTGCTTCTTCGTGGACCCTTCCTGGGTGGAGCCCTCTGTGGACTCGCGCAACCGTTACCCTTCGTGGGTTAAAGTCTCCATCAACGTGGATGTACGATAGCATCACCTATCGGAACCACGCCAAAAATCTCCGTGTATACATTGCGTTTGCTCCCTCTAAACTCCTCCCTTTACCTTCATGTGCAATGATTTACATTCCGCTACTATGCTCTATATAATTGCATGTGTAGGTTGATTGCTTGACTTCTGCTAAGTTGCTAAAAATCTGCCAAGACTTAAAATTTGGAAAAGGCTAGATTTTTATTTGGTCAACTAGTCTAATCACCCCCCTCTAGACATACTTTCGATCCTACAAGTGGTATCAGAGCTTTGGTCTCCATTTGCCTTGATTTCCATAGCTCTGGTGATCATAGCCTTGGTTTCACAACCTAGGAGTGTATGGCGTCTAGCGAGGGAAATTACCACAGTAGAGGTCCTTACTTTGATGGTACTAATTTTGCTAGTTGGAAGCATAAGATGAAAATGAATATTCTTGGACATAACCCCGTCGTTTGGGCTATTGTGTGTATTGGCTTGCAAGGTGAATTCTTTGATGGGAGAGAACCAAACCATGAAGCTACCGTAAAAGAATTGAAAATGTTGCAATACAATGCTCAAGCTTGTGATATCCTCTTCAACGGATTGTGCCCCGAAGAATTCAACAAAATTAGCCGTCTTGAGAATGCAAAGGAAATTTGGGATACTTTGATTGATATGCATGAAGGTACCGACTCCGTCAAGGAATCCAAATTGGATGTGCTTCAAAGTCAGCTTGACAAGTTCAAAATGAAGGATGGTGAAGGTGTCGCCGAAATGTACTCTAGGCTTGCTCTCATCACAAATAATATTGCCGGCTTAGGAAGTGAAGAGATGACCGACAGATTCATCATCAAGAAGATCCTAAGAGACTTGGATGGAAAATATGATACCGTGTGCACATTGATCCAAATGATGCCCAATTACAAAGATCTCAAGCCAACTGAAGTCATTGGTAGAATTGTTGCTCATGAGATGTCACTCAAGGATAAAGAAGAGCTTCACAACAAGTCAAGTGGTGCTTACAAAGCCTCATGTGATGCTCCTACATCATCAAGTGAGAAACAAGCCTTAAAAGAGGAATTGAGCCTAATGGTGAAGAACTTCAACAAGTTCTACAAGAGTAGAAGCAAAGAAAGAAGTTCCAAGTCAAGGTCCTACAATGACAAAAGATCTTCTAGTCGTGAGCGTAACTGCTACAATTGTGGAAGACCCGGACACTACTCAAATAAGTGTATGGCTCCCTCCAAAAGGAGAGAAGATTCACCCAAAAGGAGAAGTAGAAGAGAAGAATCACCTCCAAGAGAGAGAAGGAGTAGAGATGATCGTTATGAACGAAGAACCTCTCGCGGAAGCAAGGATTCGGAAAGGAAGGACAAGTCATCAAGGAGCTACACAAAACGAAGACATCAAGCTCACGCTGGTGAATGGGCATCCGGCTCCAACTCCGACCATCACACCGAGAGAAGTTATCACTCCGACTCCGAATATACTCAAGATGAAGGTGTTGCCGGTCTAGCACTTGTGTCAACCAACTCCTACGACATATTTGACTCACCAAATGAAGGAATTGGAAGATGCTTCATGGCTAAAGGCCCAAAGGTATCACACCCCGAGTATGTTGATTTCAATAGTGATGAAGATGATTTGCTAGGTGATGATGATTTACTTGTTGACAACTCTAGTGATGATAACTATGATGAAATTGCTATTAATCATGCTAATCAAGATAAAACGAATGTTTATGATAAGAAGGAGATTGAGCGTCTAACTAAAGAAGTAAACACTCTTAAGTTAGCTCATGAAACTACATTGGAAGATCATCAAGAGCTTTTAAAGACCCATGAGAAGCTACGCTTTGAAAAACTCAACCTTGAGCAAGAGCATGGGTTCTTAAAAGCAATCAATGATGATCTTCGTAAGAAAAGTTCTTCTTACATTGCCAAGCATTTACTCTTGTCTACTTACATGCCATAAGTAAAATCTAGCAACAAGAACAAGAAAGATTCTTCTTCTAGTAGTAACAATAATCATGTTAAATCCAATGTTGTTGCTTCTAGTAGTACTCTTGATTCCATTAACGATTCTCTTAGCCAAGTTACACTTGAGCAATAAATAGCTTATTGAAGGGAATTATAGAAAAATGTGTTTACAAGAGCCTTGCCGGAAGAGCAATTCGAGGAAATTGTACGCAATCAAGGAAGGCACTGGAAGAATCAAGGTGTTGGTTTTGAATGAAAGTTCAATGCCAATGGAGTTGAGTGGGAAGAATATCAATACCCAAAGACGAAGTTTGTTCCTCAACAAGAGAAGTATGATCCTATTTCCTTCAAGGGGACACAAGCTCAAGATGATCTTCCACCACAAGACCACAAGCAAAAAGGCAAGGAAAAGCTTCAAGAGGAGATTGATGCATTTGAAGAAGCTCCCAAGGCCTTGGTCAAGTGGGTTCCCAATACTACATCAAGTTCTACTTCATCAAGTACTACTACAACTCCAAGGATTCCCATCAAGATGATGTGGATCCTGAAGAAGAAGAACTAGAGAGTTCTTGACTTTGAGGGTGACTCTGCCAACATACTTCACTCATATCATTTTGGCGAGAACAAGTGCAAACAACTTCCACATCTTGCACTAGTTCAAGGAGTCACAAACCCTCTTGTTGGTAAGAGAAGGGACAAGGTAACCTAATGCTTTCATGGACATCATCTTGTGTGAACTACACTCTAAGTCTATCGATATCCTTGTTTGTTACTTGTGGGACTAACCCATGTAGGTATTGATGAAGGAAATATGCCCTAGAGGCAATAATAAAGTTGTTATTTATATTTCCTTATATCATGATAAATGTTTATTATTCATGCTAGAATTGTATTAACCGAAAACTTAGTCCATGTGTGAATACATAGACAAACAGAGTGTCCCTAGTATGCCTCTACTAGACTAGCTCATTAATTAAAGATGGTTAAGTTTCCTGACCATAGACATGTGTTGTCATTTGATGAACGGGATCACATCATTAGAGAATGATGTGATGGAAAAGACCCATCCATTAGCTTAGCATAGTGATCGTTAAGTTTTATTGCTATTGCTTTCTTCATGACTTATACATGTTCCTCTGACTATGAGATTATGCAACTCCCGAATACCGGAGGAACACCTTGTGTGCTATCAAACGTCACAACGTAACTGGGTGATTATAAAGATGCTCTACAGGTGTCTCCGAAGGTGTTTGTTGGGTTGGCATAGATCGAGATTAGGATTTGTCACTCTGTGTATCAGAGAGGTATCTCTGGTCCCTCTCGCTAATGCACATCACTATAAGCCTCGCAAGCAATGTGACTAATGAGTTAGTTACGGGATGATGCATTACGGAACGAGTAAATAGACTTGCCGGTAACGAGATTGAACTAGGTATGAAGATACTGACGACCGAATCTCGGGCAAGTAACATACTGATGACAAAGGGAACAACGTATGTTGTCATTAAGGTTTGACCGATAAAGATCTTCGTAGAATATGTAGGAACCAATATGGGCATCCAGGTTCCTCTATTGGTTATTAACCAGAGAAATGTCTCGGTCATGTCTACATAGTTCTCGAACCCGTAGGGTCCGCATGCTTAACGTTCATTGACGATATAGTATTATATGAGTTATGTATGTTGGTCGGAGTTCCGGATAAGATCACAGACATTACGAGGAACTCCGGAATGGTCCGGAGATAAAGATCGATATATGGGATAATAGTGTTTGGTCTCCGGAAGGGTTCCGGAATTCACCGGAAGGGATTCAGGATGTTTCCCGAAATGTTTGGGTACGAGAACACTTTATTTGGGCCAAAGGGGAAATCCCACAAGGTTTTTCTAAAGCACAAAAGGAAGTTTTGCGGAGTCCAGGGGCCAGACGCCAGGGTCCCTGGCGTCTGGGTCCAAACACTGGGAACCCTGGCGTCTGGCCTTGGCATCTAAGAAGGACTCTTGCCTTTCGGGAGAAACCGACTTTGTGGAGGCTTTTACTCCAAATTTCGACCCCAACGCTCAACATATAAATAGAGGGGCAGGGCTAGCACCCAAGACACATCAAGAAACACCAAGCCGTGTGCTGGCAACCTCGTCCCCTCTAGTTTATCCTCCGTCATAGTTTTCGTAGTGCTTAAGCGAAGCCCTGCGGAGATTGTTTTTCACCAACACCGTCACCATGTCATCGTGCTGCCGGAACTCATCTACTACTTCGCCCCTCTTGCTGGATCAAGAAGGTGACGACATCATCGAGCTGAACGTGTGCTGAACGCGGAGGTGCCGTACGTTCGGTACTTGATCAGGACGGATCGTGAAGGTGTACAACTACATCAACCGCGTTGATTAACGCTTCCGCTTTAGGTCTATAAGGGTACGTAGACACACTCTCCCCTCTCATTGCTATGCATCTCCTAGATAGATCTTGCGTGATCGTAGGAAAAAATTTGAAATTGCATGTTGCGTTCCCCAACAGTGGCATCCGAGCCAGGTCTATGCGTAGATGTTATATGCACGAGTAGAACACAATGAGTTGTGGGCGATAATAGTCATACTGCTTACCAGCAACATCTTACTTTGATTCGGCGGTATTGTTGGATGAAGCGGCCCGGACCGACATTACATGACCACGTTCATGAGACTGGTTCTACCGACGTGCTTCACACATAGGTGGCTGGCGGGTGTCTGTTTCTCCAACTTTAGTTGAATCAAGTTTGACTACGCTCGGTCCTTGTTGAAGGTTAAAACAGCACACTTGACGAAAAATTGTTGTGATTTTGATGCGTAGGTAAGAACGGTTCTTACTAGAAGCCCGTAGCAGCCACGTAAAACTTGCAACAACAAAGTAGAGGACGTCTAACTTGTTTTTGCAGGGCATGTTGCAATGTGATATGGTCAAGACGTGATGAGATATAAATTGTTGTATGAGATGAACATGTTTTGTAACCATTATCGGCAAGTGGCAGGAGCCTTATGGTTGTCATTTTATTGTATGAAATGCAATCACCATGTAAATGCTTTACTTTATCACTAAGCAGTAGTGATAGTCGTTGACTCGTGTCTCTAGATCGTCCTCTCGCCGCCAGTGACCTCCCACCGTTGGTCTCCGTCGCCGTCAACGGATTTCAACACCGTCGTTGCCACCGTAGTGAACTCACCGCCGAGTTAGGGTATGAGTTTGACCCCTTGTGCATTCTTTTTACCTCCGATTCTGAGCACAAGGTCAATGCCATGTTTCTTACGACGTATGAAATCATCCTGTCCAGCAAAAACATCCTTTAGTTTAGATTTGATTTGAAAATTTAGGGTTAGGTTTCCGCCGAACTCATCTCAGGTCGACCGAGTTGTGGAAATCGGTCTCACCGATTTGGCTCAGGCCATTGCACTTGTCTGTTTCGGTCTGACCGAAACTTGCAAATCGGTGTGACCGAGTTCAACTCTCAGTGAAACCCTAGCAATCTCGGAGTCACCGAACTGTGTCTCGGTCTGACCGATTTCACTAGTTCAGACTCCAAAAGTTGCTTCGGTGTCACCGAGTTTAACAAATCGGTAGCTCCGAAATGCTTTTTGTGGAAAACTAAGACTAAGTTTTTAACTCATTTATTTTGCAAAATCTCTGCACTTTGTGATGCTCATCCACTCTATCTCATCTATAACTATTCACAGGGTCAGCTGTCAGTTTGCTTTGCTAGAATGTCTGATCAGAGTGATAGCCAGAACAAGTCAGAAGAGCAGATGAACCTGAGTGAGGGCACTGGTCCCTCTGACAGTTATGATGAGGGTAGTAGGAGCACCCCAAGCAACCTACCCAAAGCAGCTACAAGGACAAGGAGGAAGAGAAATTCTGACTCAGAAGATGAGGATTATGTGGCTGCTGAGGAGGAAGTGAGCTCCAAGAAAAAGGTTGTCAAGAAAGAGTTTGGCACAGTTGCATCTACCAAGCCTGGTATGCACAAGAAGGCCATTGCAAAGAGAGTGCCAACCTTAAAAGCCAGGGCCTCAACTATTGAAAATTCCAAGTCAAATGTTGAAGAGGCTGCTGGTGAAGGCAAGAAGAGGAAAGAAAGGGTCAAGAAGACCATAGCAAAAGTCATTGGAAGATCCTCTATGATGGAAGACGCAGCTGAGGATGAGGAAGAAGAGGAAGAGGATGCTGCACCAGCACCCAAGTCTCAAAAGCTGATGGGAGATGCCATCAAGTCTGGGGCTGCCCCTTCTAAGCCCAAGACAACCCCCAAAGCTTCTACTCCAGCTCCCAAGTCTGCACCCAAGAGGAGCACAAGAGATATTCCAGCCGCTGAGAAGAATAAGGCTCTAGTGCCTGAAACTGAATTTGAAGAAGACGCTGAAGCCCAAGTGCTTAGGAAGCTCAAGCCCTAGATCCCTGACCATGATGATAGCCATTAAGTGGCAGAAAACATGAAGATCAGAAAGGATGCAGGTCTCAGACTATGGAGACAATCTGACCCATATGTTGTGAGGAGAAGGACTGTTGTGGATTACAGATTCCACACCAAGGAGCAGCAACACTACAAAAAAAGACACATCCGTGACATTTTGGGCCGAACGATTTTTTTGTCATACTTATGACACTTCTATGACAATAATTGTGACAAAACACGGTATCATCGTAGATGTGGTGGGGTCCTACTTCTATGACAAAAAATCATGACAAAAAATGGGCTTTTCATCCTGGGCGGGCCGGAGACATAGCTGCATGAAATTCTTTGGGTCGTCCATGATGGAAAAAACCGTGGTAGAAGCGAGGGCGAGGAAAATATCGGGGTGTTCCTGGTTACGGTGGGTGTTCGGGGCCGAGCGATGCACATTTATCTCGTACACGCACACATGTGGGTGCGAGGCGTTGGGCTCTAACTGAACCCGAGCGATTGCACTGCAGGCTATGCATTACTAAACTCGAGCGAACTGAACCCGACGAGCGATTCCTTCGCTACTGCTGCTAACTAAAGCCGATCGATGCTGCCTTTGGATGAATAGTGAGCGTTGCTGGGGGGGGGGGTTGGATGAACAGTTCCCGGTGGGGGTGGATGAACAGGACCCCGTGGTGTTGCCTCTGGATGAACAGGACCCCGATCGATCGAGCCGGTTGGGGCTGGATGAACAGGACCCCGTGGAGGGCTGGATGAACAGGACCACCCCGTGGAGGGCATGATGAACAGTAGTTGGTGGAGGGCTGGATGAACAGTAGCCCGTGGAGGGGTGGTTGAACAGGAGCCCGCGGAGAGGGCTGGTTGAACAGTACCCGGTGGAGTAGCGCGCGGTGGAGGCTGGATGAACAGGAGCCCGTGGATGAACAGTCGCAGGTGGAGGCAGGAGGAGGTCGACGGTGGATGAACAGTAGCCCGTGGAGGATGGAGGGGGTCGACGGTGGATGAGGGAGTCCTGGATTAGGGGGTCTCTGGACAGCCGGACTATATCCTTTGGCCGGATTGTTGGACTATGAAGATACAAGATTGAAGACTTCGTCCCGTGTCCGGATAGGACTCTACTTGGCGTGGAAGGCGAGCTAGGCAATACGGATATGTATATCTCCTCCCTTGTAACCGACCTTGTGTAACCCTAGCCCCCTCCGGTGTCTATATAAATCGGAGGGTTTAGTCCGTAGGACAACATACAATCATACCATAGGCTAGCTTCTAGGGTTTAGCCTCTCTGATCTCATGGTAGATCAACTCTTGTAATACTCATATCATCAAGAACAATCAAGCAGGACGTAGGGTATTACCTCCATCAAGAGGGCCCAAACCTAGGTAAACATCGTGTCCCCTGCCTCCTGTTACCATCCGCCTTAGACACACAGTTCGGGACCCCCTACCCGAGATCCGCCGGTTTTGACACCGACATTGGTGCTTTCATTGAGAGTGTTCAATTACGGTGGCCTCCGAAGTACCACTCAACGACATAATAAACAACCGCGATGCCACAGGCCGGATTGCCAAATGGGCTATCGAGCTCCTCCCGTTCGACATAACATATAAACCACGGCGAGCCATTAAGTCGCAAGTACTGGCCGATTTCGTAGCCGAATGGACAGAAGCCGAACTCCCTAAAGAGTACGACGCATACTCCAATTGGATCATGCACTTCGACGGCTCTAAAATGCTGGCTGGTCTGGGGGCTGGCATCGTCCTGACGCCCCCCATCGGAGATACAGTGCAATACGTACTCCAAATACTATATACAGACTCCAATAACGCAGCCGAATACGAGGCCCTATTACACGGTCTCCGGATGGCAGTCTCCATGGGCATTCAATGCCTGGAGGTGCGTGGGGACTCGAACCTCGCAATATCCCAAATAAATGGAGACTTCGATGCCAAGGATCCGAAAATGGTGGCATATCGCAACGCCGTCCTCAAAATGCCAGCTCGGTTCGAGGGGCTTGAATTCCACCATGTGGCTCGGGAAAACAACCAAGCGGCCTTGCCCGTATCAGCGCTAAACGCGACCCTGTCCCACCGAACATCTTCCTAGAAAAACTGTTTAAACCATCCGTGGTATGGGAAGGGGACACTGGCAACAATAGTCCGGACCCGGCCACAACCCCAGATACCGAACACTCTGACACAATTGGAGGCTCTGCCATCGAAATAACACATTCAGCCCACGTAATAATGGCCGTCATCGCCCCGTGGACAGAACCATTCCTGGCCTACCTAACTAGGCAGGAACTACCCGAGGACCAAATGAGGCATGCTGCATAGTGCGGCAATCTAAAGCCTACAAGGTCCACGAGGGAGAGCTTTATAAGAAAAGCACTACCGGAGTCCTACAAAGGTATATCTCCGAAGAGGAAGGGCGGAAGCTTTTGGCAGAAATCCATGCTGGACTCGGCGGCCATCACGTCGCAGCCCGGGCCCTTGTAAGAAAGGCCTTCCGTACAGGTTTCTATTGGCCGACGGTCCGGGTAGATGCGCAGCATCTGGTCCAACATTGCATCGGTTGCCAGCTATTTGCAAACCAAAGCCATATGCCGCCCACCGCCCTCTAAACAATCCCCACTACTTGGCCCTTTGCGATCTGGGGGATTGATATGGTTGGACCCCTTAAAGGGGGAGCCCATAAGAAAAAATACTTACTGGTCATGGTGGATAAATTCACCAAATGGATAGAAGCCAAACCTATCAAAACGGCTGAATCCAGACCGGCGATAGACTTCATATCCGGGGTCATACACCGTTATGGCGTCCCCCACAGCATCATCACTGACAACGGCACGAACTTTACAGCCAACGAGGTGAAACTTTGGTGCAGCAACATGGGCATCAAGCTCGATTATGCTTCTGTCTATCACCCGCAAACTAACGGTCAAGTCGAGCGAGCGAATGGTCTTATCATGAGCGGCATTAAACCCAGATTAGTGCGGTCCTTAAAGGAGCCAAACACGCACTGGGTAGAGGAGCTCGACTTCGTACTATGGGGGTTGCGGACCATGCCGAATTGCACTACCGGACACACACCATTCTTCATGGTGTATGGCGCAGAGGCGGTTCTGCCTTGCGACATAATTCATGACTCACCTCGAGTGCGCATGTACGAAAAAAGAGGCCGAGCTCGATCGACAGGACAGTTTGGACGCCTTGGAGGAGGAGCGCGATGTGGCAAAGGCCCGTTTCGCATTCTATCAGCAACAGGCTCGAAGGTATCAAAGTAGAGAAGTACGGGCCAAAACCTATAACGTTGACGAACTAGTTCTATGCCTGCCGAAGAAGAAAAAGAACAAGCTCAATCCCAAATGAGAGGGTCCCTTCATTATTGACCAGGTTCTCACCGGTGGAGCATACCGTCTGCGGGATGCATCGGATAATCAACTTGAGCCAAACCCATGGAATGCAGCCAGACTCCGAAGATTCTACGCCTAGCGCCGGACTCTATGCTTGTCCACTCACCTTTGTCAATTTTTTGCATATCTGTCTTTTCTCTCTTTCTCCCTCTTTTACTCTCTTCAAGGCCCTTCAAGGCTATACTTGTGTCCTGGTTACACAATCTTGACGCGCTAACCACGCTCATTATACCTGGGGGCTTCCTATACAGAAGCTTAATCTAACTATTTTCCTGGGCTTTATGTCCCATACATGTGTTATTCTTCCGCATGTACCTTTTTCGCCATTATATGCATCGATATGACTTAAGTTTTGGCCAAGCTGGGTTGCCTGGCTCTTGTATTTATGCCCTACGTTCCCGTTAATTCGGCTAGGGCATAAGGGGAGCACCTCTGCAATTGTTACTACCGGGTCAGCCGGATGTGTACCTCAGACTGGGTGACGCCGAAAGCTAGCGTTCTTAAGGGAATATTCAGTCAGTGAATAAAACATGACTTTTATCTAATTCCAAACATGCCCCCAGATGTTTATATCCCGCGTCTCTTTTTGCAGTTCGGACATGCACATTAGGGCATGCGTACCCAGGGAAAGGAACCCTTAACGGAACTATTCTCCCTGGAAGATGTTTCTTACTACCCATGTAATATAATATAACTAGTTGGGTACTTTTCTGTTCAAGCACTTATGACCCCTACGCCTGGTCTCCATGCATGCCCTGGTTTTTACATAACCGAGCGGGTATTCGGATACACTCCGGACTGTCGGGTCCAGAGGTTGAAGCAAAAAGGCCCACCATGACAAATGATTTACAATCTGGCTAGGGACATTACATATGTCACTTGAATTACACAGTCGCTAAGACTGATTCAATTCTTCTTCTATACCATCCAACTGGCTGTCTAGCCTACAATCCTATTGGGAATACTTTGCAGCTAATTCTACTTGATCATACACTAAACTGACGGGGATCTCTTTCCCATCGGTCCCCACAGGTCCGACTTTGACCATGTGGTTTGGGTCCGCTTTGGTATATCGTGTCTTCACCATAGCCAATGCTTCCCTTGCACCTTGTCGGCAAGCTGATATCTTCCATAATCGGAAGCACCGCCGCGCTCCCTTAAGCTTCTCTATAAGCTCCCCCATGCCTCCTGGCGGGGACACAGATGGCCACAAGGCTTGGGAAATACCATGCATCACCCGCCGAACTTGCTCGTGCAGTTGCGAGAGCTCTGGTAGAAGATCACCCGAAGACCCGGGCATCTCCTCCGTGGGATGACCCGTCAGCATACCTGCAGACATAACTCTGTTAGCCGGCTTCTTCGCCGAACTCCTTTAAGAGTTCGTTCAAGAACTTACTAAAAATGCTGCGCCGAAGTAGTTTATTCTCCTTCACGGAGTCCACAAGCTAGGATCGGACATCTTTTAGTTCCACGCCCAGCCGGATATTGGCGTCTTGGAGATCATTTTTCTCCTGCCTGACTCGTGTCAGCACGCGCTCGCCAGCATTTCGCTATCGATCATCACATGCCGTATCCGCCTCCATGGCCTCCGGATTCACTCCGGGGCCACCTGCAACATCTATTGTTATGTTTGCATACATGTCGCATACTACCTCGTACCCCTATTCTTTGCAATAGATACAAGTGTTACTAGGGGGACCCTTCTTGGACTCCTTCAACGCGGCAACAGCGGCCCCTAGCTGGGCCTTGCACTCATCCAGCTCTTGAGACAATTGGGAATTCTTCTCAGTAAGAACCCGCACAAATAATGATCCTTAAATCAGTTGCGTCAACTGTTTCAAGTCTCAGGGGCTACTGATACATATAATCATCAGATTTGCTTACCCGTATATCCCTTACATACTGGCCTGTGGCTCTGGCTAGACCATTTTGAGCAGCACGGATGTATGCGTCTCCGGAATTGAAGGCATCAAATGCCTCTGATGAGAGACAAGCATCACGGAGTACGGCCCGGCGACGCCTGTGATTCATGGCGCTCTCCACTTCGGAATTTGTAGCGAATAGTCTGTCCGCATCCTCTGTAGGAGGAGCATCCGTCGTCTGCCCCGCATTGGCTTCCGCCTCCATGTCCGGCCCTGGAGCCCGACTGGTCGAGGCGTGATCGGCAGCCTCTCCGGATATAGTCCGGCGAGCGTTCTTTCTTCTAAGAAACACGGACGTCATATGTTTTAAGTAAGACGACAACCATGGAGTGAGGTTTTGCGTCATACCTCTGTGCCGGCATCTCCGTCCTGACTGCCTTCCTTTTTGGCCTGCCCGGCTTCGGTGCCTCTTGTTGGCGAGTTGCTACGGGCTCGGCACGGTGTCCCGAATGCCTTCCCTATAAAACACCATATGTTTATGGTAAGTGAAGTGCATAAAAG